>NC_133464.1:40265000-40352500 GCF_048565385.1 Saimiri boliviensis | reverse complement strand
ATTACACTGTCTTTAAAGATGCTGCCTCCTTTGTCACCAAAACCTTTTCCATGTCAACGCATCGTCATTCCCATTTTACCTGACTAACCTGACTAAACTTTATCACCCTTCTTAGGAACGACTTCTAATTAGTATTTTTCCTAAGCTCTATGATAGCACATGGTGAACCTATTAATTCTTCCGGCACTGATTGCAATAATCGAATTATTTGTTTATCTCCCACAGCCACATGACAGAAATTGCACAAAATATGTCTGTGTGTCCTTAAAATGTATCTCAGTGTCTGCTACAATATATGTAGGAAAAAAATTAACCCTATTTTTAAAGCCACTTTTCCCAAATTCCTCAAGTATCCTACATTATCAATTCCAGGGGTCATAAAGTTTGCAAGAAATGGAAAGTCAGGCACAAAAAGAGTTTGAAGCTCTAAGTATAAACATAATACTAAATATACATTTCAAGCCCAGAGAAAAAAGAATAGAGGTTTTGGGACATCTCAAGCAAGATGCTACAGAAAAAGGGGGAAAGAAAAAGGAAGTTAAAAGATTTGAAATGCATTGCCCTTTAACTTGTTTTGCTTTTAAACAAAATCAAACTACTTAGGAGTACTTTATTATTCTGGCCACAGGAATTGTCCCCACAACCCTCACTGGGGAAGTAGAAGTGAGGCTACTAAGTAGGAACAATTCAATTTCATGCTGTGATTAGAAAGACTCCGTGGGCTCCTTCCACCACAGACATCTCCTGCCCAATCTATCACATGGCCTCAAATTCCACCAATAGAGATTTATTGCTTTCAGTCTTTAAGCTTTAAGTTCTTTTAAAATATTTCATTAAAATGCAAATATTCTTGGTGGTGGCAACACCCTAAAGCCATCAACTAAGGTCTTGGGATACCTATGCAAAGAATGAAAGGGACTGAAAGAAAACATTCGTAGGGACAAGTAAATCACTTACTATTTTGCCTAAGAACAGGACAACTATGAACCTCTCTTTGGAGTTATTCCCAATTTCTTGGCTGAGGAGAAGTTAGAAAATTTATTTATTAACAAGACTTTCCTCTTTCCCTTCATGACGTCCAGTTAGGTCCCCTTATCGACAGGCTTGATATTTTATCCTTACTGCAATCCTGGTCACTAATTCCTAGGGGATTTGAAAACTTCAGGGAAGATAACTGTAAAATAATTGAGTATTTCATTTCTTTCAAAGGCATTTTAGGGAACTCCAAGAGAACATGAATAATACTGTGGCCAAAATCACAGATTTTATTGCCTGGACTGATCCAGCTGTGCTGCTGTCTCTACCAATTTACTAGAAGGTGTAGACTTGATCAAGCTATCTAACTTCTCAGAAAACTTGATTAAATCCGGATTTCCTTAAGAAACGTTTTGTTTGCTTTGTTAGAAATAAGTTATTCTTAAAAAGAAAATACTTAGAAGAGCAAAAACTTAACTGAAAAGAGGAAGCAAAACAATGAAAAAAAGCACGTCCTTTCAGAATGGTCAATTGCCTCAAAAGCAGCCACTATCAACACATCATTTTCTACACCAGTGACCCATTTCTATCCCAGAGGATTCGAGCAAGCTGAGCTCTCCTAGCTCTAATCAAACGAAGACCTCACTTAAATAATTACACTTAATAGCTTGAATAAAATCACAATTTATGATTTTGGTAATTGTTTTTGCCAGCTTCACGCATTAGCCATAGTACAGCTTTTAGTATTTTCAAACGTCTGCATTAAAAAGGGAAAGCAATAGCTTAGAGATATCCACAACCACATTTAATATCCCAAACACTAGGGAACTCACCCAAGCACACTTTCTCCTGAAGTTCTAAATAAAAAGCTTACCTATCCACTCCCATTCCCCACCTCCTGCCACCCCTGCCACACACACACACACACACACAGATCACCCGGGGGTCTTCTTTCCTTAGTTTCTAACACTATATCAATCTCATGCTAATTTCAGTGTCTCTCCTACAACTGTATAATGTTTACTCACTCTTCCAGGTCCATTTGTTGTTTTTATTTAAGTTGAAGTCAAAATTGAACTTAACAAAAGTGGTAGTAATTAATAAGAAGTGTAGTGCATCAAAAGAGTGAGAGACGTTAAAGAGAATACTTTATAGAATTTTAAATACCCAGTCTTCTCTGTAGACGTCATTTTTTGTTAATCTCTTCCGTAGTTTTTGAGAAATTAAGTTCAATTATCTTTCTCAGAATTGGGGCAGAGAAAAAAACAAAATTCAAGAAAAAAATAAAAGTGTGGCCTCTACACATTGGAAAATGTGAAAGTAGCTGTCCAGCAGAAATTTTAAGTCCAAATTCTACCTGCCTGGAGAAAGGAAAGAAAAGTTCCATTCGACCATTCATTCATTCATTTACCCAAGAGAAAAGAGCTACTGTATATAAGCACAGGGCTAGACATTAGGGTTTCAATAATAAAGACACAAGCCCTTCTTTGAGAAGGACGATAAAATTAAATAGTCTGTGTGGTAAGTGCAACAGAAAGATACATGGCAGCAAATGAGCACTGAGATTAGTCCTGGGACACAAACAAGCCTTTAGGAGCGAAAGCAACTTGCTCTGTTAATCTACAAGAGTTCATTTGCCCTCTCCAATCTATTTACCCCAAGGAAAGCTCCAACTGTGTTTATATTCTGTATACTTTTTCTAATAAACTGCTTCTACAAACCAGAGATTTGTGAATTTTATATATATATATATATATATATATATATATATATATATATATATGTTTATATTATACATTATATAAATTATACATATAAATAATTTATTTCTGATTGGAAAGCTACAAATTGCTTAATGATTTGCATACCCACTTGAACATTATGGAAAAATAAAGAGCCATGTTTATAAGTTTATGATAACATAGGAGAATGCTTATGTTCTAAGTAACATCAAGAGCATATTAGAGCACAAGAAAGAGAAATCAAATAAAGCTAGCAATAAATAAACAGAAAAAAGACTGAAAGGAAATATATTAACAAATTGACTGCTTATCTTTGAATCTCTGAATGGAGAATCACATTTTTTTACATTTGAAGACTTTAGTTTCTCTGTCATAAACATACATTATGTTTAAAATATAAAAACAAACTTTTTTTTTGACACAAGCTCTCACTCTGTTGCTCAGGCTAGAGTACAGTGGTGTGATCACAGCTCACTGCATCCTTGACTTCCTTGGGCTCAGATGATCCTCCCACCTCAGCCTCCTGTGTAGCTGGGACTACATGCGCACACCACTATGCCCAGCTAATTTTGGGATTTTTTGTAAAAACAGAGTTTCACCGTATTGCCCAGGCTGATCTCGAACTCCTGGACTCAAACTATCCACCTGCCTCAGCCTCCCAAAGCACTGGAATTACAGGTGTGGGCCAGCACACCCCAACATAAAACAAACTTTCAAAACTAATTTGACTTCAACAACTTGGATCATATTTTTAGGAGACTTCACTGTGGACAAATCATTACCCTCGCTAAACTTTATTAGTGCCTGAAGTTTACCTCTATCTCCCATCATTAACTACATATAATTGTCCTTTTAATCTTTCTTTCCTTTTCATTTGAGTTCTAAAATATCTGCTAAAAAGCAGATGATTATAAGTAAAAATGTTGTCCTTGTGATAACTATAAGTCTAAAATACGAAAAGTACAAATAATCATTGACATCGTCTAGATTAAATAAACCTCAAGAAATAGACCCTTCAACACAAAAGGATATAATGGACTTCCTAAGATGATTAATCTTCGTATATCTGTATTTCAGCAGAAGAAGCCACTGATTTGTAATCCTCAGTTTATCAATGCATAGTTTCCCGTAGAAAGATGTTAACTTGTTAATTGAACTTTTTCTTTTTTCAGTTTCCTGAACAGCAGCAATCCAAATAATCCAGAGCCTGTGTGATTAACATTGTTTTCTCTTCTGGAGGTTTTTTCCTATTGCTGGTAAAACTTTGAGGGATACTTTTTAAAAATGGTAACTAATGTGAACATGTTTTCATTCTCACATTCCACATTTGTTTGGACTTTTAGTGTTCTCTGTGGATATGTGTGTCGCAGTCATGTGCACTTCTCAGTACAAACAGACTATGAACTAATGCCTCAAACAGATTACTTTCCTACACTCACCAAAATACAGAGGTCCAGCGGACAACTGGAGAGTACTTTCAGCTTACTGGCTCACAAGCACAAAAGCACGCTCTCAACGATTTACATGGCTGGAAATTCAGGACACTAATTGAACAAACACATACACAACTACGCAAAATAAAAATGTTATACGAGGAATATAAAGTAAATTTTAATTAAAAGGTTCTGTGTTCAAATTAAACTACTAAGCATACATATGTTTTGTGGAAGAACAACAGATTCCTGAAGCTTTCAATATTTTTGTTTACTGGGGCAAGTTTTCAGAGTTTTCACTGTGTTAATATGCATTACAAATCTCCAAGAATGTGGTAACATAGACATTTATTAAACTTAGTTCACCATGAAACTTGTTATTTCTAGGGAGTCTGTTTGTTTGTTTAAAGACTTGTGTTCTAAACAAATGTGATATACTCAATGGTAAAATTTACATTCAAATTATGAAAATTCCTCAACTCTCAACAGTACCAAACCATATTTTATATGTCATAGGGCACACGAGAATTATTTTCCAACAATCAGGAAAACAGCAATTCACATATTCCACCAGATGCCAGAACGGGGGATTTACCCTTATATCCTACCAATATGTCCTGAAAATTTTGGTTACCATTACCTATTAATATTACTGCATACGTATTGACCAAATTCTGTCCTTAAAGTTAAATAATGAGCAATGTAATAAATAATTGGGTCAAAGGGGAAGGTTTACAAAGCAGGTAGTCGTCTAACTTGAAACTTTTTTTTTCTCTCTGTCACCCAGGCTGGAGTGCAGTGGCTCAATCTCAGCTCACTGCAAACTCCACTCCTGCAGTTCAAGCAATTCTCCTGCCTCAGCCTCCCGAGTAGCTGGGATTACAGACACCTGCCACTGCACCCGGCTAGAAACATTTTTACTCTCTAGCAGAAGAAATGCAAGAGCTCATCACTACCAAAAAAAATTAACATCAGTAAACTAAAAGCATCATTAACAAAAAATAAACAGAAAGTCAAAATTAGCTACTCTGGTGAGGATAAATTATTGTGGCCTCCGACCTCAAAAGTCACACTGTCTACAACTAAAATAGTATAAGAAATTTATTTAATACAAAACCTGTTTCAAAGGCCAAAGACAAAATATCTGAAGTCTCCAGCTCAGTTGGAGCTACTACATATTGAATAAGGAATTACCCCAAAGAAAGAATTAAAACATATTGGAAAGTACTAAGCCACTCTTAAGCGTTTGTATATTAAGCCTTAACAATTAGTGACAGCCTAAAATATTAAAGAGAGTTCCTGTCATAGGTTATATACTTGAGATACTCTTGCCCTCGCCCCTAAAGCTTCCAAGTCCTCTTCTCCTTTTTTAGGATATACATGAAGTGTAAGTTAAGAAGATTTTTAAAAATCCATTATATATGTTAGTTATATTAATCTTAGAATATATTCATTATTATATTAAACTTAGTTTAACATCTTTTAACTTAATGAATATTTTTTTTTAGCTTAACCTTTATCAGATCAGGGAAATGGATATATTCTTGCCTCAAATGAAATTCTTTTACATCAATGATAAATGTCTCTTTATACAGTGTTTCAAGTGACTTATCATTTGGTAAGTAAATGAATATATTCCTAAAATAAGTATATTTTGTGAGACTGAAAAGCTGTTCAATGCAACTTAAAGTTTTAGAGTCACACAATTTAATACTATTTTTTAAATCTTTCTATAGCATACATTATACATCTACACATATGATTTCTCCCAGAGTTCATACCATTCACAAATTTCATTTAGTGGCATGTTTGTCTGGAAAGCTAAATATTTTAACCTTTTAATCACCTTAAAATTTTCCTTTCTTCCCATAAGTCTTCCAGGCCACAGATGATTCTACCCACAACACCTCTCTTTTACATTTATGTACAAAAGCTTACTAGAATCCCCTAGAGAATAAATTCTTAAATTACTAGAAACAATTGTAAGTGGCCTTCTTCAAGTATGGGAAAAAATTAATACTTTATTGGATTCTTTCTCAAAGCTCCTGTCATACCTCGTAAGCATATTCTACAAAATTTAAATTTAATATTAAAATGTATTCCAAGCCTGGGTGTGGCGGCTCACGCCTACAATCCCAGAACTTTGGGAAACCAAGGCACAAGGATTGCTTGAGCTCAGGAGTTAACAGCCAGCCTGGATAAGATGAAAAGATCCCACCTCTGCAAAAAATTTAAGAATTAGACGTGCATGGTGGCACATGCCTGTGTAGTCCCTGCTACTCAGGAGGCTAAGGCAACAGGATCCCTTAAGCCCAGGAATTTGAGGCAGTTTTGAGCTGTGATCAACCACTGCACTTCAGCCTGGATGACAAAATGAGACCCCATCTAATATCTAAACCAATCTTTTACACCAACTATGAACTCCATAATCACAAATAAAAATGTTCTCTTTTTGTAATTTTTCAATTTAATTTCAAATGACAAGATATTCTCAGCATTTACTATTGGCGATATTTTGTGTAAGCCAAAAGCAGTGCATTCAGTCTTTTATTTCAATGGTATATACCAAGAACCTGTGAATGTGCAGTGGAAATAGCTATCATTTTGTTTTTGCAGGCTATCGTTAATTTAGTCCCAATATGCACCCATTGCTCCAATCACAAGATAATATCCAACTTTCCTCTGTAGGGGATGCCATTTCCAACACTCTGAAGGCTGCTTTTCCAAATATTTTCATTTTATTTTGAAATAGTGGATAAAATAATAAAACAATTGCAGTTATATTATCTACCACCAGGCATTGTGTTAAATTCACTATGTGATCTAACTCTTAATACTTGTGACAAACTTTTGAGATAAGTACTATTATTATCCTTATTTTTCTGAAGAGACATTGAGACACCAGAAAGTAAAAGTAAAATGACTTACCTAATGTCATATATATTAAAAGTAACAGAGCCAGGTTGTGAGTCATGGCAATCTAGCTTTAGAGGCTAACCTCTGAGCACCATGTAATACTGACACTAGCAGATTTGCATGTTAATGCAGTCAGCAAACATTAATTGAACATGTCCATGTACCTTCTAATACATGGTGCAAATATCAATAAGATACTGTTCCTTCCCTCAAGTAACTCATGGTTTATTTTGGGAAATACATCAATACACAGAGAATTACTCTAAACCATATTAAATACTGTAGTAAATGTTGCAGAGCATGGCTGTTGGGACAAAATCCTGGGGGTGCTTCAGGAAAGATGAGGTGTGAGCAAGCAGAAGTTTGCCAACTGAAAGAGACGAGGGGGTGTAAGGAAACAGCCATAGAGGCGTATCTCTCCCTTACACACACACACACACACACACACACACACACACACACTTCTGTAATGAAACCCTGAAGTACTCAAACCCATGTTCATTTCTCTTTCTTTAGCATGGTTAGTATCACGTAGCCTAGCACATAATTATTCTCTAATAGTTTTACAGGTCAGATCTTCTGTCTATACTGTCTGCATAATTTCTGACTTTGAGAAATGTGTTAGAGATATGGTAGGCACTGTTTTTTGGTCAAACATCTTCAGGATATCATGATCTGTTCACCTATTTTAAATGTATTTTCCTGTGATATCTTCTTAAGAAAAATATAAATAGAACACAATTTGCTGTTATATAGCAACTATATAGATAAAATCTGAATCTAACCAAAAATGAATCCATCTCCCTTTCAATTTCTTACTGTAACAGGGATTTGTATTCTTAAGATAGAAATTCATTAATTACTCAACTGAGCTTTATTTCATTTTTCTGTAATCACTTATCTTAATCTTAAAATTGTTGCCACATTTTTGATATAAGAAGGAAATATTTTGTAAAGAAATTATAACAAACCAGCAATAAGAAGGAAAAATCTATGGCAAGTATGTACAATTTTTTATATAATAAAGCAGCCATAGTCATAAATTACTGGTAAAGTAAAAAAGTCTACACCCCCGCCCCGCCACCACACACACACACATGCACATGCAACCATCTGGTATGATAGTACCCTCTTATCCATGATTTTGCTTTTCAGGTTCAGTCACCAGTGGTCAACTGCTGTCTGAAAATAAGTATAGTACAAGAAGATATTCTGAATAAGAGAAAGAGAAGCTACATTCATATAACTTTTATTATAGTATATGATTATATTTTCTATTTTATTATTGTTCTTGTTCATCTCTTACTATGTCTACTTTATAAATTAAACTTTATCCTAGGTAGGCATGGATGTATAGAAAGAAATGTAGGCTCAACTGAGAGTTTAAAAACCTATTAAATCAGAACTCAAACAATCTTGTCTTCTCACTTATGAATGCAGAGGCAAGATGGCTGACACAACCTAAAATGCATGTTTTCACCCTTCGCTGACAAGTTATTTGTATGCCACCTCTGGAGAAAATGTACATAACTAATTTGTTTGAGAAACCTGTTATATTAAAACACACACACACACACACACACACACACACACACACACACATCCGCTATTCCCCTCCACTGTGTAATACATGGGGAGCTGTCAAGAAATGTAATTTTGAAGCACAAATTCAGACACCAACTCCAGAATTCAGAGACCTCCTGACAACTTTTTGATGCCCCCGTGAGGATTCTAGGCCTATGAACTAATGAAAGGGTGACGTTAAGAGAGTCAAAGCCTGTTTCCAGCCTGCAGAGATTTAATAATGTGCTTAATTTGTTACCTGACATAGATGATACCTATGCACCAAACATTGCTGTTAATATGATTTACATTAATTGAATTTTATTTAATATTTTATGAAGTGTTTTCTTTAATAAATGACCTTTTAATACTAATATTATATGTTATAAGAAGTTACAACATAAACTACCAGGACCACAGAGTTGGAGAAGTCATTGGCACTTGTCCTTTCAAGCTTGAATAGACATTGTTTCATCACAGATTTTTTTTCTCCTGGAATACTAGGCTGAGGCTACTTTTAAAATCCTAATGATTATCCGAATTCCCATGTTCCCTTATTTATTTACAGCTGAATCATATTTTAAAATACTAAAAATACATTGCCTTAAAGGTGTTTAAAGTGGCTAAAGCATAATAGCTTACATTTAGAAATGACATAGTTGTATGCACCAGATTTCTTTTGAGCACTTTATGTATATTACTTCATTTAATTCTAGAAACTTCTGAGATGGAAATATTATTTCTGCTTTATAAGTATGGAAACTGAGGCAAAGATGCATTGCAGCATAGAGTTATGAAGAATAAAAGTATGAGTTTTCTTATTTCAAATGGAAGAAAAATGGTTTCTTGATTAAACGTGTACCTAACATTACATTAGAAATCTAGGAAAGATGACAGCCATGACATTTTGATTTCTGAAAACAGAAGATAGAATTCCATATTTCAGTCATTTATTTCATTGCTTGTTAGAGGATTATCTAATATTTAAAACACTGCTTTAGTCTTGGTCAGACAAACTTCCCTTATAGTCCAGGACTTTAGATCTGATGACTCACCTCGAACTCGTCCTCTCTTTCCAACGTTATTAGTGCACGGACATGTGTTAGGTGACCCCGGCATGCAAAGGCCAATCCTGGATACCATGGCAGAGACAAGGCAGCAAAATACAATCCTCTCTCCAAAAGTGGGCTTCTTATTTTTAGAATACATCCCTATGACACTAAGCTTCAAGTGACTTTAGAAAAAGAGAATAAACTCTCAGAAAGCATAAAGACAAAAAAGGCATTTAAGATGAGTCTTCATGCACGAGTATTATTTTAACAGAGAGAAAGTGAGAAGAATGCAATGAAGATCTTCAAATGGCATGGTCAAGGGCTCCAGGGCAGAAAAATGTGGAGTGCACCAGGAATGATGAGTGGGTTCAGGCCCTGACAAATGCTCCAACTGCACAGAATCAGTGAGGCTATTTTAGTAAATTCAGTAAGTTTCTTATGCTAGTCCCAGCTACATTGCAAGGCCTTTGAGATAATGACCAAGACTTGTTTCTTCTAAAGGCCTCCTACATTGTCCAGTAAAGCGGGCAGCAAATTGTCTGTGTTCAGTAGCCTTGACTAACTCAACCAGCAGGGGTGAGTTTGGTAACTGCAGATCATATTGCAAAAGGCAAGGAAAATATTGAGTGTTCAAAATTGGGCCTTCGCAGATGGGCGATGTGTGATCTACTATAACACTCATACTTAGGAAGTGATAGTATGTGAAGTACGGTGCTCACAATTTTATAGGTTTTTATGAGGTTAGCATGAAAATTAATTTAGCTGTAATTATCAAGATAAAGATGAAAAACAACGAGATCTAGGGAGGGGCATAAGGGCCAAGGTATGCCAATTGGGTGCTATGCTCACTGCCTGGGTGACGACAGGATCATCTTCACCAAACCTCAGCATCACCCAGTGTTCCTATATGACAGACCTGCACATGTACTCCCAAATCTAAAATGGATATTGAAATTATTTTAAGAAATCATGAGATCTAATGACTAAATTTACTATGTAATCAACATTATGTTGAACACTTCGATGCACATTGTATAATTTAACCTCCACAATAACTCTATGATATAACTATCATCATTATACCCATTTTAGAGATGGATGGAATGGTTCCTGATGAGAGAATAAGTAACTTGAATAAATCACAGACTGCTAAAGAAATAGATCCAGGCCTGTAATGTGCAAAAGTCCCTACTAAATTGCCATGCTAATCATAAAAATGTTTCAGCCTTAAGTAATTTACATCAGAAGTAAATAGCCATATCTAGATAACTTTTGCAATTTACTTTTTTTTTAGATGGAGTTTCACTCTTGTTGCCTAGGCTGGAGTGCAATGATGCAATCTTGGCTCACTGCAACCTCCACTTCCCAGCTTCGAATGATTCTCCTGCCTCAGCCTCCCAAGTAGCTAGGATTACAGGCATGTGCCACCATGCCCGACTAATTTTGTGTTTTTAGACATGATTTCATCATGTTGATCAGGCTGGTCTCAAATTCCTAAGTTCAGACCAGGTGATCCACCCATCTCAGCCTCCCAAAGTGCTGAGATTACAGGTGTAAGCCACCACGCCCAGCCTGAAATTCACTTTTAAGACTACATTTCTATTCTACAACTCTGAATATATTTACTAATTCAAAATGTAGTATTATCTCTGAAAATACTTGAATGTTCGTGTCTCCACACCTTTGCGCTTGCTGTTGCTGCTGCTTAGAATGCTCTTCGTCAAACATACCCGTGTCCCACCTTCCCTAGCCACCATGTAAAGTGCACTGGGGTCCACTTAATAGTTCCCTTCTTCCATCTCACTGTGTTTTTATCTTGAGTTTTGTTCAAAAATACTATATAACTACTTGTTTACTGGTGACTATCTGTCCTTGTAGATTCCATGAGGGCAGAGATTTTGAATGTTTTGTTCACTGGAATATCCCCAGTATAGAAGAGCGGTGTTTGGCACAAAGTAGGAACTCAAGACATATTTATTAAATGAAAAAAAATGAATGACTGAGTGAAGGAAGGAATGGATACTCATTACTGATCTATGGCCATCTGAATCGACATTGTCTTAGCAGTTTATTTAAAGACTTGAAAGGCTGGTACTCCGACTTGTCAGAGTGTTGTGTATGGCGCCAACTTAATAATGATGATAAAGTGGAAGGCTTTTGAGTTACTGCCTTCTTTGTATTACCCTATCCTCAACTAAATATTCTGGATCTGTCTTAGCTCTTCAAAACTATGTGGTTGGAAACAAAAGCATCCATAAATTTTTCAACTGATGGCAATCTATGGAGCTTAAAATTGTCAACCAAGCTATTCTATGCCCAAATATGTATTTTTTAAAACAGGGTTTATAAATTTAGACACGTGTACTTAAATTTTAACTTACACTTTTACAATAAAGTGTGCATTTTTAATTATATTATTTAATCCAGGATTCTAGATTATCAAAAATAAACCACCTTTGAACTAAAATAGCACATTTTGTACTCAGAGATTCTTTCTTATACATTCATGGTAATATGTAAAAGTCCTAAAATACTGCATTTAAAACCATTGGAAGGCCATATTAATTCAAAACATGGAGTCAAATTTGCTAGCTATTTGAAAAGTTGAAATAGATCCCCATTTTATGCATTTTAAAAGAAGATTAAAAATTACAAATGAGTAAAAGAAAACTATATTTGAAATAATACTTTATAAGCATGATATTAATTTAGAAAGTACTGAGATTGATAGAATTATATATATATATATATATTAAAAACATTTTTAAGAAAATTAGTGTTAAAGTGACAAAAGAAAAAAATGTTGTTTATAAAAGACATAATTATTATCCTTAATTAAAAAACAATGAATAATCCCAGCATGGCCAACAGGGTGAAACGCCGTCTCTACTAAAAATACAAAAATAAATTGGGCATGGTGGCACATGCCTATAATCCCAGCAACTCCGGAGTTTGAGGCAGGAGAATAGCTTGAACCCACCAGGCAGAAGCTGCCTTGAGCCATACCATGCACTCCAGCCTGGGCCACACAGAGCAAGACACCATTTCAAAAACAGAGTAATAAGTAAATAAATAATAAAACCAATGAAGAATCCAATAATAAATGGCAAATGCATACGAATAGAAAAATAATACAAATATGTAATTATTTAATAAACATTAAAAGATTTACAATTCACTAGCACATAAGGCATTAAAAATCAAATCAAATCAAATATATCATATTTTGGCCATTCCTCTGGCAAAGCTAAAACATACTGATGCTACACTGGTAGAACATAATAATTCTCAAAGAACATTTAGCCCTCTGTATTGAAATTTAAAATATGAATACTCATTAAACTAACACTTTCATATTGATAAATCTAAAAATTCATCCTGAAGAAATAGAGAGAATATGCAAAAATAAAACCCTAAAGGCTCATATAATTGTGTTGGTGTATTTATAGTGAATACTAGATTGAAATTATAGTAGGTCATTAAAATATATTTTCTAGAAAGCTAGATTTAAGAAATACAAAAACCTGTCCATTGTATATTTTTATGTGTTACAGCAGGTTAGACAACAGTACAATCACATTTATATAGGCTATCAGTATTTTCCTCTTGTGGATTCAGTTATAAGTTACTAAATCTTGACTTTCTTACTAGTTTTTAAAATTCTTTAAATATTTAGCAATGAACAATATTCTGTGTTCTATTTATTTTTAAATCAGAAAAACATGAAAGGTAACAGGGGATCCAGGGGTAGATTTAGTGCCATGAAAAGAAAAAATTATTTTTCACACATCAGGAAAAACTAAAACATTTAATACTCTGAAAATGTTAGATAGAAGTAAACTGTGTATGTATAGAAGACCTTTATTTTAGAAGTGCATGTATAAAGAAAAAATAAATAATTTAAAATACATTCTAGGCCAGGCACGATGGCTCACGCCTGTAATCTCAGCACTTTGAGAGGCCAAGGTGGGTGGATCACAAGGTCAGGAGTTCAAGACCAGCCTGATCAACATAGTGAAATCCCAACTCTACTAAAAATACAGAAATTAGCTGGCGGTGGCAGGTGCCTGTAATCCCAGCTATTCAGGAGACTGACACAAGAGAATTGCTTCAACCCAGGAGGCGGAGGTTGCAGTGAGCTGAAATTATGCCACTGCACTCCAGGCTGGGCAACAGAGGGAGACTCCATCTAAAAAAAAAAAAAAAAAAGAAAGAAAGAAAGAAAGAGAGAGAGAGAGAGAGAAAGAAAGAAAGAAAGACATTCTAAATTGACTGACTATAAGGATTTTAACACACAGATTTTTATTAACAATTATATATAACACAGCTATTTGTCTTTCACAAACTAAAATACTGTAGGGCAAATTCAGCCTTCAAAAGCCCTATATACCAAGGGGAGCTACAAGTGCAAAGAAACATTTTTTACCACAAAATATATGTCAAAACTTTTTAAAGGAAAAAAGATTAAAATGAATATAGACATGAGGATTGCTAACCGCATTTTAAAAGCTCTCCTCTTTAATTACACTTCAAAGTAGTCAATTTTAAAATTGTATTTCATTTTTTGTTAACATTTAGCCTGACTTTTTCAAAAACTGGCTTTCCCTTCTTTAGGTCTCAACAATAAATTTTATTCAACCTCAAGCCCTCCCTGGTCGAATGAAAAAGAGTAGTATATCTTCCTACAAGACATAGCCTCTTTGCAGTAAAAGCACTATACTCTTTTATTGGGTTCATTGATAGGATTTACTCTACCTTGAATGGGTGGTGTGTGGTAAGAAGTTTATGAACAAAACCCTCCTGGTATATAAACTGTTAGTCTGAACAGGATGAAAAAGGACAATGAAAAATCTTGCTGGAAAAGATATTTTTGGATCAAACCAAGTAATTCTCTTGTTTTGTCTTCACACAAAACTTTTCATAAGTTTTGAGGAAATATCTGCAGAAATGCCTTGAGTCTGCATGTCGGTCTTATGTATAAAAATGCATAACAAAAAAATATCAAAACTTGTATCAGCTTTTCCAACTATATTTTATAGCCAAATATATGAAATCGCCACCTATCACCTACATCAGGCATTTCTCCCACTATTATCCCTCCCCATCTTCCCCGCCCCCTGCTGTCCCTCCCCTCTCCTCCCCTGCACCCTTCCACCTAGCCCAGTGAGTGTTGTTCCCTTCCCTGTGCCCATGAGTTCTCATTGTTCATCATCTGCCTATGAGTGAAAACATGCGGTGCTTGGTTTTCTGTTCTTGTGTCAGTTTGCTGAGAATGATGGTTTCTAGATTCATCCATGTCTCTACAAAGGACACAAACTCGTCGTTTTTTATAGATGCATAGTATTCCATGTTGTATATGTGCATTTTCCTTGTCCAGTCTATCATTGATGCAATCTTAATTAACATAGTTACATTTGAGGTCTTGCCACAGATTAAGCTAAATCACTGTGACTACCTAGACAGTCTGTATGCACAGATAGACTCCAACATTGCAAGAGGGAATGTGTTCTTATCTCCCATGTAGTTAGGGAATGCAATAAAATCTTTATATTTGAAAACAAAATTAATGCAAGTTTATATTTCCAAACTTTCCACATCCCTGATTCTATCTGAGCTTTTAATTGGTTAAGAGAAGTTCAAAGTAAATTAGCCTTTAATAAGTTAAACGCAAAAACCATGGATTTCTAAATTTTAACTTTAGTGAAGCATTTTCTAGGAACCTTTTCCCAATTATAAAATGAAAAGATACAAAACCAGCACTTGATGTTTTAAAAATTTGAAATCTGACTTGCTAATAAAATGTTATCAATCCTCCTTGATCTTAAAGCATAAGTAGATATTTATAATTTGCATGCATACATCAGAAATAAGGTCGATGTAAAAGGTTATTAAATGATATGCAAGCAAGGACAGCAGTTACTTAACAAAACCACAGATTCATTTCAATCTATTTTTTAATAAATGATTATGTACATATTTAGCTATATGAAGTCAATAAATATAAATGCTTATTAAATTATTACATAATCAAGATATTTTCTTAGGTAAGTATATATTTAAATCTGAGATTTCATAATTCAATACAATATGTGACAGAGTTATAATAACTATAACTTTAGATGTAATTGTTTTCCAAAAACTGTAGTACTATACTCACTGCATTTTTTCCTATAATTAATGATATATGTAACTGTATCTTATTGCAAAATATTTTCTATTTGATGAGTCCTTGTTTAGCTATATAAGTGAAAATTAATTCCTTAAACACACCAAAGATGCAATCCAGAAAAATCAAATAAAAAAGGAAATGGGAGATAGTGATAGAAAAAAAGGGGGACTGATAGGAGGAAGTTAAGGAAGTAACTAGGGTTTGGAGAAGAAATCTAAATTGCATACTCCAATGATGGACTAAAACTAAAATACAGATAGGGGTTTTGTGAAGTGAAAATATTAATATAAACATCAGAAAGTATCCTGTGTGAGATTATATAATGCGAGTAAGTAAACAAAAAATGTAAATTAAGTCAGAATAATAAAAAATTCAGGTTTCATGATGAGTTGTGAAGGTTTGTTCAATTCTATACGGTTTTATAGTGTTTGATTACGTAGTTGTTTTTCAACATGGGAGCCTAAACTTCTAGTCCACTGCTTTCTTGCAACACTAAAAATGAAGTTTTCTATGCAAAAATTAAGTGCCATGATGCCAACTCCACATGCCTGCATGTGCATGGGAAAGTTTCAGTTTCTGCTATTTGCCTTCTTTTTCTCCTCTTCTTCTTAACCCCCCAAAAAAGTATTTGACATATATATGAATAAAACTACACAAAATCCATGTTTTACCATTCTAACATTCTAGTTTTAAAAATTAAGCAAGGCATAAGAAATGTATACACTAAGCTCAAATTATTCACATCTAAAGACTTAAAAAATATAAAATAAGTTCTCAACTTTAAAATGGCCCTAAATTGCATATCATTTTTATACAAACTTCACCTTTAAGTTACTGAATTAAAATGGAAATCATACAGTATATTTAAATCTAGATTTCTTATGAAACAATTTTCAAAGTTTGCCACCAATGAATTATTCTCTTGATTAGCTTAAAGTACTTTGCAACAGGGAAGAAAGAAAGTAATTCTGGGCTTGTGTAATCATTTACCTTCAGTGAGCTTAACAAGCAAACATTCACAAATGCTTTGCATCCTATTTACTTACAACAGTCCTATAAAACAATAAACTTCTGAAAGCAATTACTTTAAATTTATTTTTCCTCTACATTGAAGCAGAAAATATTGTCACGCAAAAGGTAGCATTGAACTTGTATAATAACAGAGATTTATTGAGACAAGGAACAATGCTGATTAAAAAAAGAAAAGCATTGAAATATGCCCTCTTTCCTGAAACACATGATAATAATTATCTTAGGAAAAGGTGGTACTGACAACAGCATAAATGATGCTGCCAAATGGAGAGTTAATTTTATTTTAAAGGATTAAACCATAAATTACTTCTTTAAAATTAGTGAGAAAAAAATAGATCTCTTCTAAAGTCAATTTAATCAATTCACAAGAATTTTGCACAAGAGAAAAAATTATTAGACCATAACATTCCAAGAGGTTATATGAGAATCATATTAAAGAATCTTGCCACTCTTATTCAAGAACTAATTAGGAATATATATGACTGGATTTTCAAATATCTGGTTAATAACTTATATTCTAACATATTTATTGCCATCTCAATCTAGATTTTAAAGCAGTAATTGGTTAGGATTTCATCATTTTTAAATGTTTTCGTCATTTTTAAAATTTTCTCTTTTTAAAAATTTACTTCTAAATAAAGACTAATTTTCTTATTTGTATGTCATATAGTATCTTAGAAGAGTCAAAGGATAATAGGCATTTAATAAATTCATGTTGACAAATACGTGCCATTTATTGTTCACAATTAGCTATTTCCTCCCTGACTTTGTCCTGCTTTCATATAGACAGAATGAGAGTAACATTTTTGTTCATTATAGACAGTTTCCCTCCTCTTTTAATTTGGGCTTGGCTATGAGATTTGCTGTGGCCAATGGCATGTGAGCAGATGTGACATATACTGTAACAGAGAAGAAGTCTGACATGGGTCAACATAACTCTGTCCCTTCCTGAGTCTTTGTTGTCTTCCATGAGAGCGCATGGATGAAGAGACTATAGCAGAGCTCAGGAGAGTGGTCCCTAATCAGCAGTCTTCAAGTAGAGAGAAATGGTGGCTGTCATAAGCCAGTGAGATGTTGGTGTTGGTTGTTGCTGCAGGTAAAGCTGACTGTGCAAGATGTATCATAAAATAATTTTTTTTGTGACTACTTAAAATGGAAGAGTATCTGTAGGCTAGAGCTCAACTGCAGATAGAATGCATCAGAAGCAAACAAACTTTTGTAAAAAGAAACCCAAAGCTTTCAACACCTGTGAGTAAGGTAAGGAACCTGCGTAAGGCTAAGAGTAGATCCCTAATCACAGCAAATCTGCTCCTTAAAGCTAATTCTGGATTCACCCTTAGGAAAGGTAAACAGGAGAGAAAGCTGGATTTTAAATGATGGTGCCAACTATGTGAAGTCAGATATATTGACATGTTATGACAGGTATATTGAACACTGACTGGAGATTGTACATGATTATTAACAAATAATTCAAAACCATCTGTCCAAGTATGGGAGGAAGATGAATACAGGTCTAAAATGAACTTATTACAATGTAAAAAAATTTACTGAGTTCAAAATAGAGTGATTAAAAACTCACTTTAGAAATATTTAATGATGATATTTTATCTCTTCAAATAAGGAAAGGTAGAGACAAATAGATTTTAATCAAAAAATAAAGCATAATTAAAGCATATGCTTCTTTGCTTCAAAAATCAATGCAGTCCTTTTGTCCAGACCCGTCATTTTCCATAATTCACCAAAATGAGAAATACAAAGGGAAAGAAGAGAGGCACCTAATACATATTCTCTAGGCCTTTGAGAAAACATAGAGTTGTTGTGTTCCTTTGGCCACAAATATGCAAATCTAAAAGAAAGGTAACATTGTAGACATCAAGGAAATGGGTACTGTTCAAAAGGAATGCCCCACAAGTGTTACCATGGCAAAACTGAAGAGTCTGCAGTGTTACCCAGCATGCTGCTGACATTGTTTTAAACAAGTTAAGGGCAAG
This sequence comes from Saimiri boliviensis, assembly GCF_048565385.1. Classification (NCBI taxonomy): domain Eukaryota; kingdom Metazoa; phylum Chordata; class Mammalia; order Primates; family Cebidae; genus Saimiri; species Saimiri boliviensis. The sequence continues at coordinate 40,333,627 of NC_133464.1, read as the reverse complement.
TTTCTTGCCAAGAGAATTAATGTGTGCATTGAATACATGAAGCACTTTAAGAGCTGAGATAGCTTCCTGAAATGCATGAAGGAAAATGATCAGTAACAGAAAGAAGTCAAGGAGAAAGGTACCTGGGTGCAACTGAAGCACCAGCCTGCTCCACCCAGAGAAGCACACTTTATGAGAACCCATGACAGGGAGCTTGAGCTGCTGGAACCTCTTCCCTATGGATTCATTACTTAATAGGTATTTAAAAAACAAAAATAAAGATCTCTGGACTGTAAAAATGTTTCTCTTCATTGAGTAGAAGTGTGGTTTTCCCTCCTTCAAAGAAATATTTACAACAAATTTTAATTGTGTCCTCATTTACTATATAATGTCTTTATTATTTAAACTTAATGTATTTCTTGCTGAAATATATGAGGTGGCTTATTTACAACAAATTACTCAATTGGCTAGAAATTAGCCAGATATTATTTATGAAATATTTGCACTAGTTTGCAAGTAGTTCTTCTAAAACAAAAATTAATAATAAATAAAATCAATGAAGTAATTTCTCTGATACATTTTGATCAAAGACTTAATTTACATTTATATTTTTATGGTAGTGATGTTGAAACTAGAACTAAGCTATATTTCCTAGCACATATATAAAGAGTGATTCATTGTGTTTGGAGATAATGCTGTTGAAGATATAAAGTGTAGGACAGGACCAAAAATTATCAAATAGCTAAGAAGAACCGAGTGAATACTGTCAAGGTAAACTGTCATAAATCTTGGACTTGGTTTTCCTCTAGGAATAATAGTGTTAAGATTCTGACCTTTATTTATTCAATGACTCTGGGGTGGGAAAAAGAATAAAGTCTACAACCAGAAACTAGAAAACACTGGCCCTAAAGCACTATTTAGGGACGGAAATGCTGTTGGCTACAACTCTCAGCACATTGGGCTTCACTTGAAGAAACTAACCTATCTGCTAATGAGCACTTGCTTTTAAGTTAATAAGGACTGCTGAAGTGTATGGAAGACAGTGGTTTAAACATCATTTAAAACTCATCATTAGCCGGGCGCGGTGGCTCAAGCCTGTAATCCCAGCACTTTGGGAGGCTGAGGCAGGTGGATCACGAGGTCAAGAGATCGAGACCATCCTGGTCAACATGGTGAAACCCCGTCTCTACTAAAAATACAAAAAATTAGCTGGGCATGGTGGTGCGTGCCTGTAATCCCAGCTACTCAGGAGGCTGAGGCAGGAGAATTGCCCGAACCCAGGAGGCGGAGGTTGCGGTGAACCGAGATCGTGCCATTGCACTCCAGCCTGGGTAACGAGCGAAACTCCGTCTCAAAAAAAAAAAAAAAAAAAAAAAAAAAAAAACTCATCATTAAAAAATCATTAAACATCATTAAAAATGAATTTATTCAAAAAATGTTTTATGGATTTGAATTCACACAGCTCAAGCCTATCAATGAATGGATAGGCAGATAGACAATTTGTTAACTACCAAAAAAAAAAAAAACTACTCCAATCCTTCCATAGCAAAAACTTGGGAAGTTATTTCCTGATGTTAAATAGTCAAAGAATTTGGAATTATCACTTCAATCTCTATATGAAAAGTCTTTTTTTTTTTTTTTAGAATCAAGTAAATTGTCTCTTCTCTTTTGAGCATGCCATGAAGTTGCCATTAAAAAAATTAATAATTATCATATGGTTTATACAAATTCTTAAGTGTGCTTCTCTATTAATATCTCCTTTTCTCTTTTCTCCACAGCATACTTGCTCAACAACTAATCTTGAATTTATATCTTTTTTCTTTTGTACCCTTGCACAATAGCATGTATTTACTTATTTTTCCTGTTAGAAATTATCAGATCTTTCTTCACATTGATCAAGAAATCTAGTGATCAAAGCCTTTCATCATAAATATTCTCTAACTTTACCATCCAGCTTCAAGTGATGTAAAAATTAAATCAGAATAGGATATTTTATAATGAGAGTGTTACAGAACTTATAACAGAACCCTAGATAGTTTTAGAGTTTTTAAGTGGCATTTTATTATGTACAACTTGTTTGACATTCTATAAATAATCAGTGCAACAAAAGGAGTAAAAACTTATATTATTAATTATATTATCCTTATATTAATTAAAATATATTGTTAAACTTTCTTCCATATAAGAACTTAGTATTGACTGAAATCTATTGGATAGCATATTTATGTTTTTGACAATGACTGAAATGTATTTTTAATAACAACCTCCTTACTTGAAATGCCAATGAAGATAGCATATTTGCAAATATTCAGATTTGAAATAATCAAAACAGTGTGTCATAATTTCCCAATTTGTTTGCTATTTATTTTTAAGTATCTGAAATTTAGCAGAAACATGTGATGTCATTACTTGGACATATTCCATCCTTTTTAAGCACTGGCTTGTAACAAAAATAAAATTGATTTCTTCACAAATATGAACCATAACATTTTCTTGATAATTTCACTCATTCAAATTCTTATTGTGCTTGTGGTAATTTTTTTCCACTACACAATTTTATTCTATATCTATTTTTCAGATCTAAATACATATTCAAAGTATTATATAAAGTTGAAAAAATGTTAAAATTCATTAATTCTCATATCGAAGTCAACTTAATACTATATGTCCTAGAATTATTCTTTGAACTCTATTTCCAACTCAATTCTCACATTTATAATAAATCTGCCTCAGTATAGTAAGAGTTTACCTTACTGTATTTAAACTGTTTTAAAGACCTTATTGATGAACTATGATTTTTATTTTAGTCTCTCTAAAAACTTTATTTTCCAAATTATTTCCTATTAAAGTATTTGAGAAATACACATTTGAATGATTTTTGTCCCATAGTCGTCTTCATGTTTAATTCATTACATTTAGTGAGTATCTCTTCCTGTGAGGAAATTGACTAGACCAAAGAACTTGAAAGAACATTAAGACATGGTCTGTCCCCTTACGGAGCTCTCAAGCTCTAGGGGTGACAGACACATACATACACACGCAGTAAGCATAATGTGGTAAATGCAACATAATAAAGATGTGAACTACATGCTATGGGAGCATATCTTGAGGAATTCTCAGCAGGGCATACAACCTGTGCAGTTGCATAAGTCAGATGCTTGGAAGAGATTCATCTGCTGGATTTAACACTCTGCTGTAAGCATCTTGAATTCTTACCATTTTAAAATAAGAGACCCTACACTTGTATTTTGCACTGGGCTTGTCCTGAAGGCGAGCCTGTGTACATGGCACCCAAATACAGATGGTGGACTTTGGGGAAAGAGTAGCCCTGAGCTTCCTCATGTACTTGGGTCATGAAGGTGAATTGGAATTTGGCAAGGGGAAAGAAAGTAAGGAGAGGCAAATAATCCCAGAGAACAGATGCAAAACAAAGGCATGACATAATATTTGCTTAGACATAATAATTAGGCTCTTACATTTAGGGAAGATGAAATTAAGAAAGTATAATTTGTAATCAGATTACCAAGGCCTTAAAAGCCTACCTGGACTTTATAAGAAAAGTAATAACTTTAAGCAAGGAAATGGAATAAAATGCTAATTGGTATAAAGGTAAAGTTGTAGAAAAAGGCTAGAGGGTGGCATCTTTATTAGAAGATAATGGCAGAAATCTAGATTAAAAAGTAACAGGCTGGAGACCAATGAAAGGGAGGATGAAGAGATGGGTAAGCAAGCAATACTCAAGGGCACATAGTGTTTCTTAAACATGTCTCACTATTTGGTTTTATTCTTGAAAGAGATTTTATAAGAAAGTTTCACTAGGCCCACTGAAATGGAAAAGCATGATAATATACATGGTGAGTAATCTAAATTCTTTAAAAAAAAAAAAAAAACTAGTAATCACCTAGAAATTAAAATGAAGCACTTGTTTTAGTGCAAAAAAACAAAAACAAAAAACCTAGCAATTTTCACTAAAAAAAAAAAAAAATTTTTTAAGTAAAAACAAAATAAAAACCCTGATTAAGGATCCATTTGAAATATATAGTCTATTCTGTATGGCTTATTCCTGTGCCTCAATATATAACAAAAAAGCAATCAACAAACAAACCATATAGTCAAATTAAAGGCTGGCATTAAAAATAAGCTTGACTTGATTGAATCAAAGCAGTTCATGTATTAAATTTTTCACTTCTAAACTTAATTCTTTCAAAATAGGAATATGACCATATTAATTGAATAAATTATTTGTAAAGAGCTGATTCTCTGAGTTCAACATAATTTCATTTTTTCAAATACAAATCTGGAGAAAGATTGCATGTTTTACTTTGGGCTAAAATTCTTAGTTGAAAACTATTTAATAAAATACTTGAAGTTTTCTGGTGTTCCCCATATCAAACTGTGACCCTTTCTTGTATACAATCTCATCAATACCATTATGAAACTGAAGAATATATTAACATATAATATATTATGAAGAATATGATATCTAAGTGTAATAATGGCAAAATAATCTTTGTTGAAGATTTAAATAGTATATAGCAATTTTTATAATGTAATATGGTTTGCAAGACATTCAAATAAGCAAGCTAACATTTTTCAAGTATTGTTTGTTACCAACTGTTCTACATCCATTTCTTCTCTAAATGTTGTTAAAATGTTGCTTATGATTATTATTTTGTCAATAACCTTTCTCAGGGTTTCCAAGTATTTTTAAAATGATTTAACTTCTTCATAGCCAAACTTATATATGTACTATTTTTAAATATCAATTCATCACCTAAATATATAAAATTTGTCCTTGATTAATAAAACACATTATATATACAGTAGTCCCCCATTATCCATGGTTTTCCTTTCAGCAGTTTCAGTTACCCGTCAACCACAATCCAAAAGCACTAAACAGAAACTTCCAGAAATAAGCATGTCACAGTTTTAAATTGTCTGCCATTCTGAGTACTGTGATGAAATCTTGCACTGTTTTGCTTTGTCCCACCGTGATGTGAATTGTCCATTTTCCAGATACACAGAAGGCTGTGTATACCTACTCTTTAGTCACTTAGTAACTAATCCCTGCTGTTACCAGATGAACTGTGGCAGTAGGACAGTGCTTGTGTTCAAGCAATCCTTATTTCATTTAATAATGGTCTGAAAAGGCCAGAGTAGTGATGCTGACATGTTGGTATAATTGCTCTATTTAATTATCTGTCATTGCTAATCTCTTTGTCCACCTAATTTGTAAGTTAAACTTTATCATAAGTATGCACATACAGAAAACAGCATAGTATATATATAGGGTTGCATATTGTCTGCCATTTCAGGCATCCACTGAAGGTCTGGAAATGTATACTCTTCAGATAAGGGGACACTACTGTATAAATAAATAAACAGGCACACACATATATAGTTGTGATAGGGTTTTGCTCTGTCTCAAAGAGCAAAGTGGAGTGGTGGAGTGGCGTGATCATGGCTCACTACAGCATCGAATTTCTGGGCTCAATCAATCCTCCTACCTCAATCTCCCTAGTAGCTGAGATTACAGGTTTGCATGACCATGCCTGGCTAATTTTTCTATTTTTTTGTTTGTTTGTTTGTTTGTTTTTGGAGACACAGGGTTTCACCATGTTATCTAGGCTTACAAATATATTTTTGCAATTTTATAAATATTTTGCATTTAAATGTGATTATAAATAGTCTTCTTATTGGTAATAGTGTCTAGAATTTTATCTATCTAAAGGGGGAGAGACAAGAAAGAAAAAGACCATTCCTGACTTCAAAATATCGTAAGGCTTGATTTGAAATAATGTTGTGTAAATAAATTAATAAATTTGATTTTTATAAAGAAAATTACATTTCCTTTCAGATTCCATCTCACGGACTTTTCATCTTTGCCAAATTTTAAAGAAAAAGTGCCATGCAAATTGGAACATTGAGATGGACGGGGAGAGGATCATAGAAAGCCCTAGATATTAATAAGAACTAGAATTTTGTGGGTCCTGAAAGTGAGTTTCAAATATAAAGGGGTGTGTGTGTGTGTGTGTGTGTGTGTGTTTAACAGGAGGAGAGTGTTACAAGAAAAACAGGATGGAAAAGAGAGTAAGAGCTATCATAAAGGATCTTGTAAGCTACACTAAGAAATTTAGATTTTGCAACTGCTTATATTTAAAAGATATTGAAAGGTTAAAAGACAAAATAAGATTTGAATAAGTTTCATTTTGGAGGTGGCCAGGTAGGAAAACACATGACAGCCTACCTAAAAATCTTCCAATATTTCCTTTCTTCCCTCTTTATTAAAAAATTCTTCACAAAGCAACAGATTAAATAAATTCAGTGGAACATATGCTAAGCAAAGAAATTTACTTAAAAATTGTATTAGGGCTTGATAGTCTTTGGGGAATTTCTCTTTTCGAAGAAACTTTAAAGTTGACTTCTGGGGTAAATTTGAGAAAAATTAAGTATTACTTAACCAATTCATATCAGAGCTGTTTAGTGCACTGGGGCACGAATGGATCAAACAACACCCTAGTCAGTTATTCTACATAAAAGTAAATAATTATATCGCTTTATTGATGGAAGAAATGGTTCTAAGTGGAAAGAAAACATGATTGCAAAGCCACTGAAGTTAAGCAATACACATTTAGGTCATACACTAGCCTGGATCCTTGAAAAATGCATGAAATTTATTTCTACCACTTCATGCTCTGGGAAAATCTGGCCAACAATAAATTCATAATACACAGTAATAAAGAGCGGGAAAATAACATTAAAGATAAGTATCAACACTTAAACTGCAACAGGAGGGATATAGATGAGATATGAAAAAATAGTTCTTCCTCTCATTAGAGCAGTTAAACATTAAAATAGGTTATCAGGGAAGGTCTCCGCAGACTCTTTTCTTGAAGGTTTTCAACATCTGAGAGTCAGCCGTTTATCTTGAATAGTTGAGGTAAGTCCTATCTGCAGGCAGGTGAAGGACTAGATGACCTCTGAATTCCTGAGTCCTAAGTTACTTGTTATCTGCTGCCTGATTCAGTTACTCAAGCAGTCCTTTTTATTCAAAAGTGATCATCACCAATGTTAAACATTCTACAAATAAAATATTTTCCAATTTTAACATATGAGCAAACCACATTAAAAGGTGTGGATGACATATTAAAATCATCATTTGGAATCTAATCAGAATTAGTTTTTAAAAAAATCTATTCTTCACATGTTAAAAGAATAAGCAATATGGGGACCATTTAAAATGTTGTCATTTCAGCATGATATTGGAAATACCAGGCATTTATGAGAAGACTGGCATAAATGCTCTTTTTGATTACTATAAATGATATGATAAAATTTATATGAGGATTGTTTTTGATACTTGCTATATTGCCTGACTCATTTAAATAGATGCTTAAGTATCTCCCTTTTCTTTTACTATACTCAGTCTAGATCATGAGAAAGTTCATTTCTATGTTTGACACAGGTGACTTCAAGGAAAGTAAACTATGTTAATCAAAACTCCAAAGGATCAATAAACAAATGAGCATATAACATATCTATGCTCCAAAGAGTTCCAAAGAGTTAAAAAGATTCATCTTACTCTGTTATCTTGCATCTATGTAATCCCCCCTTCACTTCTCATCTCTGGAAACCAAGCATTGGCATGTAGGACAAATAAAAAATGAGACAGGATTTTTAGTATAATAATAGAAATTCTAAAAGGACCCATAATGTCTTTATCTAATGTAAATTTCTTGTAATTCATTTGGATGTATATTGTTAAATCATACTTTTTTCAGAAGTTGTCCTTTTTTTTAATAGAACTTTAATCTGAAAGCCTTTTTTCTTGAATATAAATTCATATTAAAAATAAAATGTGGACAAAAATTAAAGTGAAATATCATCAGGCATTGATTAAGTCTGGGGTATATAGATAACACTCCATATTATAGGTATCATTAATATTTTTAAAATAAGAAAAGTAGCTTCAGCTGTACTGCTTTATCTATAAGATTTTATAGGTTCAGAGGACAAAATGTGAAATATAATACATTGCACTGACCTTCCTCAGAAAGAACACTTGGTAAATGTTTTTAGAACAAAAATTTCTGCAAGTTTAGTTTACAGTCTAAACTTCAGGATTTTAAATTGGTTTGAATTTTTAGCTGTATTCAAAAGAAACTTAGAGGTTTTTCCAAGTAAGAACATGCTGGCCCATTACATATTACAACTTCTTGAAATTTAAGGTAAACAAAATTTTTTTAATGAAAATGTTGCTTTAGTTTACATTTCCCCCCTTTAATTTAAAATAAATACTTATTTCAACCTATTTAGTCAAAGTTAAATTACTTTTAAGAAACTATTCCTTTTACCATCCCCCAAAAAATCAATAAACAAACTTTTTATATTTCACTAAGGAAAAATTTAAATTATATTTAAAATGAAATTTAATCTAAACACAGCAGTAACTCTGGCTGTCACTGAATATATCTGAGGATTACCTACAAGTGATAATAGGGTATACTTTGGCTTCTATTCCTTTGTAGATTACTGTTAAGTTTTAATTTTCTCTGTTGCAATGTTTAATTGACAAAAATAAAAAGAAGCCAGTAATGGGCTCATGGCAACAATGGGTCACAAGCCCAAGATTTCTTCTTTTCTTCTTTTTTTTTTTCTTTCTGTTTTGTAACCATGGTAAAACAATAGAAGTGAACTTTCCCTGAACTTTTCTCTTTAAAGGCCTGGGTCCACGTTGACCTAACAGGGCAGGCTGGAACCTGATACTATCAACCCTAGAGCTGCTAAAGCAATCAGGTTCAACAACAACCATATATGTTCCCTAATGTCATTTTGCCACAAAGCCCAGGCAAAAGCAAGCTATTTCTAGTAAAGAATTTATGTCTATTGTTTCAGAGATTAATTCAATGGTTTAAATGTGCATAAAACATGGACTAAATGGTAGACTACAGAAATATATCATTGTTCTCTTATAATTATATCACTACCAAAGTTTATGTGCAGATAAGGTCTAATTCCACACACAAACAAAAAGGCTTCTGGATGCATTATTTAAAAAACAGATGATTTAAATCATTATAGATTTAGATAATCTTATATTTAACTTAAGTCATTTTATTAAATTCTCATGGTGATCTGTCTTAAAAGTTAACATTGTGTACAAAATTTTTTTCATGTTCTTCTATAGCCAGTAAAGGTGTGAAGACATAATTGATTAGAGAAACAAATTAAAATATTTGTTATTCTGCAACTGCAGGATTGTAAATATTGTATTAGAAAAATCGTAGTAGCATCTTTCCTATCTTGTTCATTCAAAGGAATACTAGATTTTTGTTTTAAATCCAGTTTTCAAGAAATTTTAATACTAGAAGCAAAATTTTAAAAGAGAATGACCATATCCAGAAAAATCAGAACAATATAATTTCTAATAATCATGCATAAGTGTTAAGGAAGTAGTTCAGATTCAGCCTTTTTATAACTTCTTATGTTCAACTACAATATTAAGAAAAAAATTAGTAAAGATGAAATAATGGTAAGGAAAAGTTATTCTATCATTACTTCAAGCTTTCTCAAAATATCTCTACAGATACTTGAATATCATATATTATTAACTTATTAATTACTTCAAGATGTCAGCTGTGCATAAGTAGATGCTCAGTTATATGTTTCTGAATATTATATCATAAGGGCTATTTTATGATATGCTTTCATAGAGAGAGTTTCAGTGATTCTAACAGCAGAGTTGGATCATGTGGATAAGATTTTTGTTATGGAAACACTAGGCCTCAACATACCAGTAAAAGGAAATCTGAATTTTGCCCCTCATATAAAAGGGAATTCAAAATATTAACTGAACGAAGAAATGGGGACAGTTAAAAAAAACAACAACAACAGAACATGGGCCACCGTATCAATAGTTGTCCTTAAATTAATAGTTTTCCAGAATTACAAAATAATAAAAATCCTTTTTGAAAAGTACCATGTTTATAGCAACAATTTGTTTTCATACTTTAAGTCAGTTATTAGTTGAAATTCATTTTTGTAGGTGTAGGCTTATGATTGTGTATGCTTACATACAGTATTATACACATTTTAGAGATAGGAGTGCTAAATAAAAACAATAAGAGATCTGTTGAATTTTATATTTATTAAATATTCCTTATAAAAATATAGGATTAATATTTTTATCCAGTCTTGAACTGACTTTCCAAGTAGTAATATAAAAAATATTACTCCAAGTGCAGGCTAAATGCTAATTTGACTTTAAAGAAACCTATCAATGTTTAGAATATATAGGGCGTCAAGAAGGGAGATTTTAAAAATAATGTATTTAAAAATAGAAAGGATGGAAAGAAGATCATGAAGCCGAGAACTAAAATAGGCAGAGAGAGTACTGGTCTATCTTTTAAGCTCTTGTTAGTGGGTTCATGGATTCTCTTTTTTCTAAGTTTGAGAACAAAGAGTTAAGGTTGTGACTTTACTGAGAAAAAAAAGGGAAAGCTAACATATACAGAACATCTACTAGCAGGTAAGTAAAATATCTATCTCATTTAAATTCCAACAACCATTTTAGGCAGATATTATTATCTCCATTTCTCAGATGAGGAAATTTGAGCTGACTGGCCCAACAGCACAACTCATAAATTTTAGATCTTTATGTTAGATCCATGTATCTCTGACTTCAAAGCCTGTACTTACTCCATTATACCATGGTGCCTTTGAATAGTAGAGACAAAAGGTCACTTTGCCATGGATCAAAAGACAGAAGCTGTCATTTATTAGATGTGTGACCTTGACAAGTCACTTAACCTTTCGGAATCCACATCTTCCCTTCCCTAACACCCTCAAGAGGTGCTGTAGCCAATAAAACTTAAAAACCTGAAATAAAATAGTCAAAGAAGCTAATATTAGCATAGAGCATTTAATAAGAAGAATATGAACAATGAGCACAAAGGGAAAAGATGGCTGTGCATGCTGTGCTGTTCAAGGGTACATTCTTCCAATCTAAGAAGGTAGTTTCCTATATTTATGCCATTATCTTAATCTCATTTCTATCTCAATGTCACTATTCTTTCTCCTGCCCTGTCTGACTTCTCTGAGTAAAGGTGTTATATAGAAATTTTAACAGCTGTTGATATCTCTTAAAATAGCTAATTTCAATAGCTGTCTATTGGTGAACTCAGAGTATATAAATGCAGAGTATTTCCAATGAGAACAAGATATGTCTTTCATGTAAATAAAAAGACAACTTTCAGTCTAGGGGGATAATTAATGGGCTCTGAAAAATATTTTTTTGGTTGTTTCTCAAAAAAAAAAAACAACAACAACAAACAAATCTCTAGTTCTGAGACTGACAATACCCCTCAAATAATTTCATATCAGCTTAGAAATTAAATTGCTGTTTAGCTTATCAATTATTAAAACAAACATCTGGGAATACAAAAATAATGTTTTCCTTTTTCTCTTGAGTCCTAAATCTCTCTTTCTAGAGGTATAAGGGATATCTGAACATTTCACAAGTGCCTCAAATTCAACATGTCTGATGTAAACTTCTTATCTTCTACCTTAAACCTGTACCTTATTACCTATTGCATTACATATCTCTGATAATAAACCACCATCCATCTAATCCCCAAAATCAGACCCAGAGAGTCTTCCCAATCCTTCCCTCTATTTCAGTGTACTTTCTACTTCTTAGCTTAATGATCACCATCTTCTATTGATTCTGCCTATGACACATCTCCCAACTCACTCTCTTCTTCATTCACATTGCTCCTGCCTTATCTCAGGTCCTTTCCCTTCTGTTGCTGTAGTGTTTAACACTGACCTAAGTGTTCTATATAGAAATAACATGATAGTACCTTCAGTGCCTTCTGCAAATCTAAATGTTCACCAAATTTCTTATCATAGCATACAAGACCCTTCAAAATCTAGCACTTCAATTCCTTTTGGGTATAATTTCTCATAACTTTCATACCCTCACTCTGTAGTTGGTACCTAATTACTTTCACATATTCATGCTTTACGGATCTAATCCTTCTTCCTGAAATGCCTATTCGTTCAGTTGTACATGTGAGTACCCCTATACCAATTCTCACCAACTTCTTCCCTAATCTTGTTAAGTGCTACCAGTTTCCCTTTACTTCTATTGTATCATGGAATACCATAGTATCATATTATAATTTCTCCCATTAACATAATAATTAATATATTATTTTAGACTGCCAACAAAATTTTTAAATGCAGCAACTATGTTCTATATATTCCTCTTTTGCCAGAATTCAATGGTCTCGTAATAAGGATAAAAGTAGTACTGCCTGCTGGATAAATCAGCTGAAGAAGGAACAAATGAATTTTTTTTAAATTCAATTTAATTTAATTTAAAGTTCTGGCATACATGTGCTGAATGTGTAGATTTGTTACATAGGTATACATGTACCATAGTGGTTTGCTGCACCCATCAAACCATCATCTAGATTTTAAGCCCCACATGCATTAAGTAATAAAATTTTTTAAGTATACATGTTACAATGCAGGAATAGACTTTCCAAAAATTACCATCCCACATTAAATTAAGAGACCTAATGCTAAGGATTCATCCAAATAAGATTTTATATTCATTTTTACTGAGTAGTCAATTATGTACACACCTACAAAATTCAAAATACAAAATAAACTAAAGCAAAATAATGCACAACTTTGTGTGCCGCAAAAAATTTTAGTTTAAAAATTATTTTAAATGTCAGTCAAATAATACAAAACATTAAGTCATCATTGCCCTTTAAAATTCTTTCAACAAGAAATCCCTAATTGTACTTTCACTTTATCTCACTGTACCAGTAAGTAAATAAATTAACAAAATAGCTTTTATCCCACAGAATAACCTTTTAACTGAGGGATTATCTCTGGTTTATTTTTCATTTCTTTTACTGCAGATAGCAGTTCATGCCTCATTGATTAGTTTGCTAACGTGGTGACCACAAATGAAAACACAGTCTCTAAGATATTGCAAGGACTTTGTGTGTAATCACACACACACACACACACACACACACAAACACACACAACACACATTAATTCTATGCCTCTATGTCTGGCATTTAGTTACAAAAAGACTCGAATTATAAACATTTCATTTATATTAGCTCATATCTAGGCATAACCCCATCACTGGATTTGATTCTTATTTACACATTTTTATACTTTTTCATTAAATTGCATTTGTTTCCATTCATAATTTAAATTGTTCATTTCATAACTCTCAGGGAGAGGAAAATGTAAAGTCAATGGGAAAAAAATCTAGGCCATTTAGAAATTCAGTAGTAGCCTATATCTTGATGTGTGCCATTGAATATACCAGCCACATTTGAGACTTGCCATTTTCATCATAAGCTCATCAGTCAAATCTTTAGATCTAACATCGCTTTCCTTTTTTCAGCCAAAACAAATATAGAATTAGCAGTCAAAAAAACTTTTATATTAAAAAAATAGAACCACAGAAATCAAGTAGAGTAATAATAAGTGTTCACTGGAGTAACCAGAACTAATGAGAGCATGTCACTCTGATTTGGTATTTTGCTACCGAAAGGCTCTGTAGAATCGTGTGTCCCAATGTTTAAAAAGATCATTGATCACCTAGAAGGCCCTAGAAAAGAACAACCACGGGTTTGAAGGGTTCTACATCCAGAACAAAGGAAAGAGAGAATATGATCTCACATGGAAAAAATCGGAACAAAATTGGAACTTTAAACATTTAATAAAAACTAACCAAATGAAAGACAGAGTAAATTCATTCCTTTTACTTCTGAACTCAATAATAGAGCATTTTGGCCAAACATAAGAAAAGGCATAACAATTAGACATAAACCAATTCTTTTCTGGCTGGGCACACTGGCTCACACCTGTAATCCCAGAACTTTGGGAGGCCCAGGCAGGAGGATCTCTTGAGCTCAGGAGTTCAAGACCAGCCTGGGCAACATAGTGAGACATCATTTCCACTAAAAATCAAAAACATTAGCTGGACATGATGGGGCACCTGTAGTCCCAGATACATACTCAGAAGGAAGATTACTTATGTCAGGGAGATCCAGAAAGCAATGAGCTATGATCATATAACTGCATGCCATCCTGGGTGACAGAGCAAGACCATGTCTCAAAAAATACATATATATATCTTTCTCTGAGATCCTTCTCGCTTCAGTGGTTAGACAGAGCTAGATAACTTACTCAGTTTATCAGTATGTTATAAAATTGACATTGGCATTTGCTACAGGCTTTAGGTCACTCACTGCTGAGGCCTCTTTCTATTCTAAAATTGTATTATTCCCTTCTCTGTAATCTCCATCACCAAATACAGTTGATTATGTATTCAAACATATTGTTGCTTTTCCATTTGTTTGCTATTTCATTAATTAGGTGAATATTTCCTTAGGATCTTATGCTATCCTGATAACTGGCTGTTCTATCAATATTCCCATTTATGAACCATCCTACCCATTGCTTTTTGAATAAATACTATTAGGTAAGAAGATTTTTGAGTAGTAGCCAAAGCAAGCTTCAGGAAAATTATACTCTGGCAATCCTTATGTCTCTACTTTTAGTGGAACTTTCTTCTATGTTGGCATTCTTACTCCTCCCATTGACATTTAAACCCATCAACCCAGCCATCTACACATCTTAGTATTTTGCTTTCAACAGTCAACTAAACCCTGCAAGAATTTAATTGATAATTAAGGTTAAAAGCTTAAATTATGAGTATTTGCATTTAAAAGAGGCTCCGTCTGTGTGAATGCAACCTCTGGTGCTATTTCTTAAGTACAAAAGTAAATGAGCCTTTGTAGGCCACCTTTGAAAGGCTGTCTTTGACCTAGTATAGAATGAGTTATTTAATCATAGGATTTTCTGCTCAAGGAACAACACAGATCCCATGTCTTACTGTAGCATGTCCAAGCCTCTTCTTTTGGCCTTTCAGTCTATTTACTAACTTAACACCTCAAATTCTCACCAATTTAACTACATTTCAGTTCACATTACAATTTCATGCAATGCAAAGAATGAACATAGATGTTTTTCTAGAAGTCACAGTACACTTTCTATACCATGATCACTTTCTCTTGTTCTCTTTGTGTTATGCTATCACCTATGTTTTCCTTTTAGGTAAAGAAAAAGAGTATTACTTCTCTTTCCATCAAAAACAGATTTTTATTTTTATTTTTTTATTTTTTGAAATGGAGTTTCTCTCTGTTGCCCAGCTGGAGTGCAGTGGTGTGATCTTGGCTCACTGCAACCTCCACCTCCTGGGTTCAAGTGATTCTCCTGCCTCAGCCTCCCAAGTAGCTGGGACTACAGGCATGGGCCACCATGTGCCACCAAGGGACGGCTTATTTTTTTATTTTTATTAGAGATGGTGTTTCACTGTGTTAGCCATGATGGATAAACAGATTTTAAAAGTGGCCTTGGGAAGATTGCCTGAGCCCAGGAGTTCAATCTCAGTCTTGGCAACATACTGAGGCCCCACGACAAAAAAAAAATTAAATATTAGCCTGCCTTGTTGGCATATACCGGTAGTTCCAGCTACGCTGGAGGCTGAGGTGGGAAGATCACTTGAGGACAAGAGGTTGAGGCTACAGTGAGCTGTGATCACACCACTGCACTTCAGGCTGGGCCACAGTGACACTCTATCAAATAAATAAATAAAAATAAAAAGTGGCCTCCCCAGGAAGCCTCATTGAAATGTAACTGTTGAAGCCTCATTGAAACTAACTGTTTTTATTTTTAGTCCTTCATTTGTCTTTTTTGTTGATTCATTTGTTCAATATTTATTGAGAGTTTATTACATACTGGGGAAGAAATCTAGGTGAAGAAAGACAGTAAGTAAATAGATGAATAGACTACTAACATGCTGTCTTTCAATTACTTGTATGCAGAAGACTTCTCTAAGAAGATAAGACTTGAATGTCAAGAAGTTAGCAGCTATGGAAGGGTGAAGGGAGGGCGAGTTAGAGCTATGGGAGAGTCAGCAGGAAATGTCCCAGCAAATGGACTAGTGAAGGCTAAAGGCCTACGTCTGATCAGCAAAGTTAGCATGGCCAGTTTTAGCATGTGAGGAGAAGAAAAGAAAGAATGGACTCCAAGAGGCTGGCAGACATTTGGATTTCTATTGGCCTATTAATAATATTTATTTGGGGCCGGGCGCGGTGGCTCAAGCCTGTAATCCCAGCACTTTGGGAGGCCGAGGCGGGTGGATCACGAAGTCGAGAGATCGAGACCATCCTGGTCAACATGGTGAAACCCCGTCTCTACTAAAAATACAAAACATTAGCTGGGCATGGCGGCGCGTGCCTGTAATCCCAGCTACTCAGGAGGCTGAGGCAGGAGAATTGCCTGAACCCGGGAGGCGGAGGTTGTGGTGAGCCGAGATCGCGCCATTGCACTCCAGCCTAGGAAACAAGAGCAAAACTCCGTCTCAAAAAAAAAAAAAAAAAAAAATATTTATTTGGATGCTCTCTTACTAAGTTTTAAATCTTTTCTCATGTACAGCACAATTTTGCATTCCCCAAATATAACATATTTTCTCTCTCAGGCAAGAGACACACCTTGCTACACTGTTGTCATCCATAACGTCTAGTTCAAGGCTCAGCTCATAATTATGTCTAACAAATGTGTTTGACTAACTAAATTAAAATGTAATATAAATGAAAACCATTCATTTAAAATTCCAAAGACATCATGGTATTTAAATTTTCAGATTCTATAAAGCATACTACCAGTATTTTAATGAAATATGAATCCTTTGCCTGCTAACTAGTCCTTGATGTAAAGATAACACTGCAGCTAAAAGTGCATTATATAAAAGTCTACTTTCGTCTTCCTTTGTCAATGCTTTGTTATCCATCTAAAAGATCGAGATCAATATAAAGGTAATAACATGATGTATGATAGCAGATAGTTATGTTCTCTAAACTTTACTTATCAATTCTAAGATGGCTTTATCAAAAAGTTCATTTTCCTGTGGTAGTTACTTTATATCAAGCAGTTATCTCTCACATCTGTCAGATTCTTCCTACAGTCAGATAAATGTCACTGTCATCACACACTGGAAGGAAAATGTAAATCTGCATTATAAAATGAATTTTTCTTTTACTTGATGATCCACAGCTATTTCCTGTTAAAAATACTGTAGGACAAACAACAACAATAATATTGGTTGGAAAAAATAGGGAAAAGTAACTCATGGATATTTAAGAAACAAAGCCAACACTAAAACTTTATTTGAAGAAAGTAAAAATCTATACCCAAACATGATTTCCCTATAGATAGTGTCAATGTTCGGATATTGGGCGTGGTGCCCTCATAATACATTTGCCTAACACCATAGTAAATTTTTTCATTGTTTTTTTCCCAACTAGATGAGAACCACCTAACCTACATAATATTAACCAGACATTTAGTTCCACTGATGTGAACAGCCAAGAGATTAATGCTGACAGAGTTAAATTACACAAGAGTCAAGAGATGTGATCCAACAATACAATTATAATTATCACTAGGGGAGGTAAGAGATGAACATATTTTCATCTACTAAGAGCTCTGAATTAAAGGGCCAAACACTTAAATGCCACTGTTACTCATTTGTTAACTAGGGCTAGTCCAAATTCTATAATTATCTGACTTTGCATGCATTAAAAGCAGCTTGGTTTTAGAGGCTTCTGATAACAATGTTACAATTAACAGTCTATTTTTCATTTTCAGCCACTATTTCAAACGAACTAAAATAATCAACAATAGTCTTATGAATAATAAAAAAGAACTAGTCTTCATTTTCTTCTGATTTTGTTTCAGTATATTTGCTTTGCAATGAACTATCTTTTAACTTAGATTTTTATTTATTTTGTGTGATATCATAAGATAATTAAGAAATTCCCCAGGCCAGGTGTGGTGGCTCAAGCCTGTAATCCCAGCACTTTGGGAGGCCGAGGCGGGTGGACCACGAGGTCAAGAGATCAAGACCATCCCGGTCAACGTGGTGAAACCCCGTCTCTACTAAAAATACAAAAAATTAGCTGGGCATGGTGGTGCATGCCTGTAATCCCAGCTACTCAGGAGGCTGAGGCAGGAGAATTGCCTGAACCCAGGAGGTGGAGGTTGCGGTGAGCCGAGACTGCGCCATTGCACTCCAGCCTGGGTAACAAGAGCAAAACTCCGTCTCAAAAAAAAAAAAAAAAAAAAAAAAAAGAAATTCCCATAGCATTTTTCTTCCCTAAAAGTATGCTGGAAAAAAAGAAACATGATATCCAGTAAAAAATAAGATTTTAGATGAAAGTGCTTAACAATATGTTAAAGGCCAGGCGCGGTGGCTCACGTCTGTAATCCCAGCACTTTGGGAGGCCGAGGCGGGTGGATCACGAGGTCAAGAGGTCGAGACCATCCCGGTCAACATGGTGAAACCCCGTCTCTACTAAAAATACAAAAAATTAGCTGGGCATGGTGGCGCGTGCCTGTAATCCTAGCTACTCAGGAAGCTGAGACAGGAGAATTGCCTGAACCCAGGAGGCGGAGGTTGCGGTGAGCCGAGATCGCGCCATTGCACTCCAGCCTGGGTAACAAGAGCGAAACTCCGTCTCAAAACAAAAACAAAAAAAAAAAAAACACAATATGTTAAAGCATTTTACTTCCTGAGTGGTACATTATAGACACTTAAAGCTATGAATACATACCTGAAGCTTTAATAATCCTTTTGAGTAGTGTATCTATTAGAATGATATTTATTGTAAGGATAGAATTAGAAATTATGTTCTTAGGCAATTATAAGTCTATACCATTAAGTTATTTTTACTCCAGTATATGAATCATTACTTTGAATAATTTATATATTAGAAAGTAATATTCCTTAGCAGTATACAACCAGCCTATGCCACTTGCTATAAATGAGTTTCTGTATTATAAATAGGTAATACAGTCAGGATGAAATTGAGGAAACCATCTTCCTTTTGGCTTTCCTTAGAGACATTCTGGGTGATTTTAACAAGTTCAGTAAGTTTTGTTTTTTTACTAACTCCCTGCACATTGAAGTTTGTTGATTTCCTATGAGATTTTCTACCTTTTGAGACAAGGCATTAACTTGCTTGTTTTCTTTTTTTTAAAATAAAGATAAGTCATAGAACAACATTCCCTTTTAATGACTTTAAGATGGAATATAACAAGTGCCTCCTATGTCAAACTCCCAATTGCAGCTACTCATGACTAAATTATACTGAACACCAAAGAAAGCAGCGGTTGGTTACTTAATAGCTTTCTTGACAGAATTTGAAAATTGGGAGGTGGGTACTTCAGGATAACAATACTTGAAAGCTATCATCATAGTGAGCACGGTTTGTATCAATGTAAAAATCTGTATGCATTTAAGATTCCCAAATTGATATATATCATTTTCTCATTTATTATTTTATCTCCCTAGAAACAACAGTTCTAAATATGCTAATAAAGCCAGTCACACAGTATCATTCAGTTTCAAAAGTTGAGGAAAGAGCTTTGGATTTTTGGTCAGGAGGTACAGGTTTCAGTTTTCACTTGTATAACTTTCAAGTTTCTGGGTTCAGTGTCTACATCATTGCCATGGGGCTTCAATATAGTATTCATGGCTTTCTCACAAACTAGGATGGAGTTGGGGGTGTAGCCAAGGAGTGGAGGAGGATTTTTTTTTTCTTTTTTTTGAGAGGGAGTTTTGTTCTTGTTACCCAGGCTGGAGTGCAATTGGAGGAAGATTCTTAACATCTCATCCTTCAATGCTTAGGAGCAGGGGCTAAGGTTGGAATATCTCTGTTATTTGGAGAATTCATAAAGGAATGACTCAGTACCATCTAAATTCAAAAAAGCAGAATGTGCTGAGTTCCCAGGTTTGTTTTCATAATTTTCATCAATTGTGGTATCAAAACCAGAAACAAGCTATAAAATGTGTCTAGGCCTGGAACAGGAGCTTGCACCTGTAATCCCAGCACTTTGGGAGGTAAAGGCAAGAAGACTGCTTGAGCCCAGGAGGTTGAGAGCCAGCCTAGGCAACCCAGGCAGACCTTGTCTCTACAAAAAATTTATTAAAAAATTAGCTGGGCATGGTGGCACAAGCCTGTAGTCCCAGCTACTCAGGAGCCTGAGATGGGAGGATCACTTGATCCCAGAAGGTCAAGGCTGCAGTGAACCCTGATCACACCACTGCATTCCAGCCTAGGCAGTAGAGTGAAAGCCTATCTAAAAAACAAAATAAAATGTGTCTTAGTTAACATAGTTAACATGGTTCCCCAAATATTTGGCATTATGTTTTGAGATATTTTATAACTTCAGACTGCACAAATAAATAGGTACCTGAACAGTAATGTTGAGAACCTCTTTTGATGTTGATTTGCATTTGACACAGTAGAATCTGTTTTTAGCAATGTGGTTTTAAAAAACATTTATTTTCTAATCCCACATCAATCCTCCTCTGTTTCTTAACAATTTAAATGAGAAGCTATTGTTTTGCCTTTTTTTTTTTTTTTTTTTTTTTTTTTTGAGGTAGATTCTTGCTCTGTCATCCGGTCTAGAGTTACAGTGGTGCTATCTTAGCTTACTGTAACCTCTGCCTCCTGGGCTCTGGTGGTCCACGCACCTCAGCCTCCCAAATAGCTGGGATTACATGCATGTGCCACCATACCCAGCTAGTTTTTGTCTTTTTAGTAGAGATGAGTTTCACCATGTTGGCCAGGCTGGTCTCAAACTCCTGGCCTCAAGTAATCTGCCCACCTTGGCCTCCCAAAGTGCTGAGATTACAGGCCTGCACCACTGCACCTGGCCTGTTTTGCATTTTTGTTTTCACTTTGTTTTCAGACTATTTTGATGGAAAACAACAATTCTTAGATTAGTCTGAAGAGCCCTTTCAGTACTGAAATTTTGTATTCACTTAAACCTAAGATAAATAGAAAAACACTTTTATCTAATGAACATTAGATCCAACTTGTTTGTTTTCAAAATAAAGGCAACAAATATAAAAAAACTTATATCATCAAAAATTTCTAAGGGGTTTATAGTTGTATTTATCCTGTTTAATTCAAGTGAAAAGTAATTTTACATTTGAAAGCCTTCATCAAAACTCTATTGAAGACAGTTTCCTATACTTGGATAATTCCAGTTGGTGACTTCCAACTAGGCAAAACGTTTTGCCTTTTAACACATATAATTTACTAAATGAACAAATAAAATTAAATTTATAACAATTAAAAACAATATATCAATGCATGCCAATTTAAATCTTAAATGACTCCAACTGACCAATATAAAAGCCTGAGATTATCAATATTTGCATAAAATCCGCTCTATAACATGTTCAGAATAAATTAGAAAAACTCTTGATATGATACACCTATACCATATACTTCCTTTTCTGAATTTTTCTTTTTTTCATACACAGTAAAGTAGATGGATTATTTCCAAGTCAATTGAATAAAGTATTACTTATATCTAAAAATAAATAGAAAATGTATCTTAGTTATGACATCAAAAGAAAGAAACTACATTATGCCGAGAGTTTTAAACAGAGAAAAACTATAAAGGAATTGGCAAGTAAGATATTTTTATTATTTATGTCCATTTGTATTTTTTTTAAGTTCCAAATATAAAGGCTACTTTAGAAAAATAAAAACCTTCAAATATTTGGCAGTCTCAAACACTCATCCTAGAAATTTGTCTTCATGGATGAACCTTTATGTTATAATGAATATCAGTCACAACTATTACTTTTGGATTTGCAAAAGAACAAACAATTCTAACACACCATTTGCAAAATGGAATATTACAACCGGCATAAAACACACTTTACATGTGGATTATAGCATATCTCAGTGAAACTGAAACTGTAAAAAATATTTCAAATAAACATTTTGAAAATAACTCTTTTGAACATAAAAATAGTACAACAAAAAGATGTGAAAATTTTTAGCAAAACAAGTCTCATCAAAGCAATACGAGAGTTATCTTCAAAAAACCATGTTTATCAAAGGCATCTTTGTTGGCAAAGCATTAACTGTTTTGAGCAACACAGTCTTTAAGAAAATGAAGCTGCAGATTCACGTGAAGACAAAAAGAAGACAAAAAGGAGAGAAAGTAAATAGAAATTAACCAAAATACCAAATTCTACTTCTAAAACTCCTCTTAAAAGCTATCATTTGATTCAAGTGTTAGTCCTCTCTTTCTTTGAGTCCACTGTGGTATCTAACATTTAATATTAAAGTAAAATGTCCTAAGGAAGGACTGGTACAATAAGAGTAAAGTTGATGAAACTATATAACATATAAACTTTAAAGCTAGCTAAATCTTGATTTTTCTTAAACATTTTAAAATTTGTTTTGTCTAGAATTATATTGTCATTTTATGTAGCACGTATACATTTTACTTTGATTAGTAGATGTTCTTTACATAAACACGTTAAGAATATAATTGATATTATCTATTAGAGAAGTGAGCTCATTAATTCACTATATTTGGGGTGGCAATCATCATTGAAAATAAAACAAAAATGCAGGATACTTTGCTTGGATATTGCTCTGAAAATAAATAATACAGTATTAAAAAATATGAGTGGAAGATTTAAGGAAAGTATGCTTACACATGATTGATCCCTTAGAAAGCTGCATGGTTTATAAAGGCACTGGATTACATGGAGATTTTCTGGTTTCAATTAGGTACACTTTGCTCCACAAAGTTATGTATTTGCTATTATCTGTTGCATTATAGTTTATCTTTCTGGATAACAAATCCCCTTGAAGAACCTGTTGAAAGTTATGGACCCCTTTAATCATCAATGAACACAAAGTGATCTACCTAAAATTGTGCATGCAATTTCAGGGTCTTCACAGATACTTCCACCTCAGAATCTCAGCTATGGACCAAGACTCTGCCCAGCATGTTTTAAACCTCTGTTCTTAATGCATTATACCCTTGAACTACTACAGGGAGTTGAAGTGAATACACTGCATGTTGAAGCTCTGTAAGTTTACTTCATTAAGAGGGGAAAACAATACAAGTCCTTATCTATAGATATGCACATAGGCCTTATCATTACTGAGAGAAAAAGCAAAAGAATACTTTTATGTCTGAGATTTAAAACTGATTTAGTTGAAACAACTGATGAGTATTAAAAAAGTAAACTCCGCCGGGCGCGGTGGCTCAAGCCTGTAATCCCAGCACTTTGGGAGGCCGAGGCGGGTGGATCACGAGGTCGAGAGATCGAGACCATCCTGGTCAACATGGTGAAACCCCGTCTCTACTAAAAATACAAAAAATTAGCCGGGCATGGTGGCATGTGCCTGTAATCCCAGCTACTCAGGAGGCTGAGGCAGGAGAATTGCTTGAACCCAGGAGGCGGAGGTTGCGGTGAGCCGAGATCGCGCCATTGCACTCCAGCCTGGGTAACAAGAGCGAAACTCTGTCTCAAAAAAAAAAAAAAAAAAAAAGTAAACTCAGCGGGGGCTAAACAAGAAAATGCTTTAAATGTAAGAAATAGTTGTTTGTATTTCTAAACATTAAAATCACATGGGCATTTTAATCTTAAACAAATTCTAAGTTAAAAAGTAGATGTCGGGCCGGACGCGGTGGCTCAAGCCTGTAATCCCAGCACTTTGGGAGGCCGAGGCGGGTGGATCACGAGGTCAAGAGATCGAGACCATCCCGGTCAACATGGTGAAACCCCGTCTCTACTAAAAATAAAAAATAAAAAATTAGCTGGGCATGGTGGCACGTGCCTGTAATCCCAGCTACTCAGGAGGCTGAGGCAGGAGAATTGCCTGAACCCAGGAGGCGGAGGTTGCGGTGAGCCGAGATTGCACCATTGCACTCCAGCCTGGGTAACAAGAGCGAAACTCCGTCTCAAAAAAAAAAAAAGTAGATGTCTAACAGAAAAATAAAATTTTTTTGTCATCCAATACATAGGCAATGAAAAATCTATATTTAAATTCAAGGTATTAAAGTGAATTAAAGAGGTAACTATTCCACAGGAATATACATTATTTCAGTTTAATTTTAGTATACAAGTCTCCTTATTAAATATCTTGTATAAAATAGTCTTATTTATCATCTTATCTCATTAGGTATTGTCTAGAGGCAATTTTGAAAAAGAAAACAATGATTAGGAAGACTTTATTTTATTCTAATTATATTTGAAACTTTAAATGTTTACCTATTTAATACATCTTTTATTAAACAATTCTTTAGCTCTAGCATATTTTAGGTAAAGTTTTAATAACTTTCTCGTAATTGAAAACAGCATATGATATCAGAGACCAACAATAATTAAAAGTAATCAAATTTAGAGAAACATGTAGAAACTAAATAGATCTATACGTATTTTGTTAAAGACCAATCAACTGATCTGCTGTTTTCTATGTAAAATGAAACAATGCTTATTATTAAAATATAGGCTGAGTTCTTTGCCTGATTTTCTGCTTTTGTAAAATGCATTGCTTGAGAAACAAGTCTTCAAAAAACAAGGCCTAAAAAAATCTACTACTCAGGGTGCCTTTGAGGATATTTAATTAAAATCTAATCCTGCATTCATTAAGGCTCACATAAATTAAGCTGTCATTCATAAGATTTATGGATTCTCATTTGCATATTGCATACAATTCATCAATTACTCAAGTATGAAAGGAGCACATTTCCCTTGGAGCTGCCTGCTACCCTGCCAACATTTGAAATGAGGGAAAGAGCAAGACTGTCAGGCATTCACACAAACTTTCTTCCAAATGTCTGCTCCTTGATTAATCTAATTTTCTAGATCTTCCCTACAACATACACCAACAGCCCTGGTGAACATTTCTATTATTTCTCCTGTCTTCATCGCCAAAATCTTCTAGTCTTTTTAATGATTCTTCATGTCTGAGTGATTATTATTTATTTGCTAATGATATGGTATTGAGGATTTTTCTCTATTAAAATGTGTTTGATATGTACAAAGAGGTAGGTTATATGTTTGCTGATTTTTAATGTTAATTATTTGCTATCCACAATCAGTCAAGAAAGAGCTGAAAATGAGGACATTGAAAAGGAAAACAGTGCTGATGTGGAATGTAGTTGGCACAAAAGCCTAGTTTCAGAGACTGTTAGCATTTTAGAAGAACCTAAAACAAAGCTATGTAGTAAATCATTGATTCTATATTTAATATAAAAAATGGAGTTCACTCAATCAGCTGCAAATATATGCTATTGCAGTTTTTACAGTTATAAGCAAAGTGGTAAGTAACCCAAATTAGTTTGTTTTCACTGTGCATAAAGCATACTGTGTTAATTCACTTGTCTTCTCTGGGGAGTAGATCTTAATTTCAGTGGCACAAGTTGCAAGTAACAGTCCCTTCCAGACCACACTCTGGAAACCTTCCAACAGGAATGTGATCAGGTGTGGAATTTAATGCAAAACACTCCTCATGTCCAGGATTTCTACAATTAAAATATATGAATGTATCAACACTCTCGAAAATCTCTGCTTCTGAAAACATGCTGTCAATTAAATGTCAATTAAATAGAAAAACACGAAAAACTACTTTTTCGAAATCATTAGTTTTCTATGAAGTGCATATACTTCAGTATAAACAGAAAGCATTTGATACAATTTAAATATTTAGAAAATCAATTTGATAACATGAGGCATTTTATTTTACTGTATGATACTTGGCAGAACTATGATCGTATCTATTTGGAAACACCCATTTAGAACCCAAAATTGGAATTTCCCAAATTAAAACCTAAACATCTCAGGTTAATTGTTAAATTACAAGAGACACCTTTTAGTTGACATTGCTCTCAAAGAGTCTAAAGAAACGAGTAAATGACTCTGAGGACTTCAGCAGCATAATCACAAATATTTTCACATTTTAAGAACTGTGCTTCTAAAGAGAAAAAAAAATGTATTCAGCAATAAATATAATTTCCATGAACCCCTCACAAATACATTTAACATAAGAGATATAAATGACTCTAGAAATTTAATCAGAAGGATAAAATCATTAGCATGCCCAATTTATAAAATGACTTTCAAAACTGAAAGCAAACAACAGATAAGCTCATGCTTTTTATTCATTCAAGTGGGATGGTTCTTCGTAATTTTCAGAGATCCACGCCTGAGACACAACTGAGTGTATTGTCTGTCTTTTAACTCTTGCATTCTCTACATTTCAGTTTTCTCAGCATGAGCTGTCTACTTTATTCTATCCAAGTAATGTGTAATAGAAAAAGAATTGTCCTATTCTATAATAATAATGGTTACTTTATTTATTCAATACAAACCACCTGTTTGGGTTTTGTTTGATTTTTGAGTTTTTTAAATTATGTAAATTAAATATGATAATCAGCTATCTTACTCAGTTTAATAGACAGTGAATTGAAAGCATATGGAAAACTTTATTTTTTTTAATTTACTTCATCCTACAAAAGAATTCACCCCAGATTGATGCAGGAATCCCAAGTAAGAGAAAACAAAAACATCTAAGAGTGAAGGACAATAGTGTGGAGAGATTCACCAGCTCACCTGGGGCACTTCATTTAAATTTAAGATTTTTGTATTAAACATTTGTACAGATTACGTGAACTTGTTTCATGTCCCAGAGTGCAAATTCATTTTGAATAAATTGTTCCCAAAATGAATTTGCCTTCTTTTTATTTTTCATAGCCCCTTTAGATTAATAATCAGGTCTAAAATGGCATTTCCTATTCAATCTATCTAGTCCAGACATATGAGAGAGCATTCTGATAGATTAGAATGTTAAAAGAAACAAGATTATCGAGATTTTGTAACATTTTATGTCACACATATGATTTTAAGAGATAGTTATTTCAAAAGTCACACACAAATGAATAAATAAAAAGATACCACTCTTTAGGAAAATAAAATATATTAAGGAAAGCATCAACATGGCAATAATCTTGACAAGAATCTTCAGTTATGATAGTCTATCACTAGTAATCAGGATTGATAAAATGAAGCCATCACAAAATTACTCTCATGCTAGTATACTACTTTGTATGTTACATCCCTTAATATTAGTAAATGTTAGTCAGGTCCTATGGAATCTATGCAAAACAATGACAAAGCACAATGACAGACCCACAGAAGGAAACTTATTTAGAACAAGCAGATAATAAAATATGCATATGTGAATTCAATTGTTAGTGTATTGTTGAGATTTTTCAGTCTCTCCATAGGAAGAATATTACGTAATTAGAATTAATGTACACTAAAAATAATAAACTTCTTTAAAATTGTTTACAATGCCACAAAACAGAATAAGCCAAGTCTGATGGATACCTGGGTAGCAGAAACATTTACTACCAATCCACCTTTATTTTAAAATCCTCTGATTTACCAATATATCCTAAATGCAACACTATGGAATTAACAATTATTGCTGTTCCACTCAAAAATCATCTTAACACGTTATTCTGTATATATATATATATATATATATATATATATATATATATCATGTCTCTAAAGGAGCATAAAATTAAAGACATTTTCTCATGGTACAATGACAGTTGATCAGTTTTCTAATCTTATAACTAGAAAAATAAAGCAACCAAAGGGGGAGAAGAAGGTTCCAAGAAAGGCAGAAGTCATTACCTGGGGCTACCAGCCTCTTCTGTTCTGTACAAACCTGTTCTCCAAAAGGAATCAAGTATTTAAACTATTTACACATTGCTTTTTCCTAGGTTAAAAGCTAAGTACAGGAAAGCAATAAAAAGTTGTGTAAAACGTATGTTTTCAATCACATGAAGGACAAATCTGCTCATTTTGAATATATTTGAAATAAGCATAGGAGTCGTGCATGCAAAATCAAATATTCAATCAGAAATATTTACTTTTATTGCATAATGTTGTCTAATTTCAATTTCCTCCTTTATATGCGCACACACATATGTATGGGTATTTGCACACACATATGCATATGTGTGTACAGATATATACAAACACACACTCTTCATTATTTGGCATTTACAGTCACACAAACACCTAAAACTTAATGTACTTTGTTGTGCACCTGAGAGCTTACCTAGCAGAAAGCAAATTTTATTTCACATTCAGCCATTAGGATTTGTTATTGTCTTATAATTATTTTTATTAGTTATGTGTCATGTAAATTAGCTATTATTATACAAATTAGTGGTTTTTTTTTTTTTTTTTTTTGAAATGTGATGATTTTATTTAAGCAATTCTAAGGGCTACATGTTCCTAATTTCAGAATGCCGGAATCTTAAGGCACACATCAGAAACCTAAAATTGTATATTTTAATTTATTTTTTTTTTCAGAAAGAATACAGTTATAAGAATTAACTATTACCTACTTAATTATAGTTTATCAACCTTACAGAAGGATAGTGAGAATGAACACTTTTGCAGTAATCTGAAGTGTCTAAAGTAGTTTAACTCCACAAGGAAAGCTCTCCATAATATTCTTCAAGGGCCAGTGGTGTTATTAAACAGATGAGCAAGATTCTAACACTGAGTCTATTGCTAGAATGCAACATGACTTTAAGCAAGCCATTTAACTTCTCTTTTCCTTGGTTTCTTGATCTTTAGACAGGGTGTTACAGAACATCCTTTTTACCTAATTCCCATGGCTGTAACATTAACACTCAAATCATAGACTAGACTCTGCTGTCATATCTGCTTGAGATTAAAATATTGTGAAGTTTTGAGAATGTTCAATCCAATTGGATCCACTTGTTAAAGAAACTTAGATCTGAATTCCCAAATATTCTGTCTCTATAGAAAAAAGTTCATACATTCTTCAGGAGTTATTCTAAGGATCCAATGGAATAATTAATTTTAACTCATAGTTTCAAGGGTTCTTCTAAGATCATTTCAGTACTCTTCCTTCATCATGCTGTCTCTTCTAACTGTTAACCCATAATTGAGCTTGAGAGTAGTCAACTAAAATCTTTAAATAATTTCTGCATGTAAACTGCTAAGTATATCATTTTAAACTCTTTCAATGAAGATCATACATTGACCTTTATAAAACATGTTATTTATATTTGATCTATCATTCCAGCCGGCCAAAATTTGGGGGATCTTGATTCTGCAATTATCTATAGCTCCATCAAGGCTCAAGAATATGAAAGGCCACTTAATATTTTCCTTGAATTTTTAAAGAAATCTATTATCTCTTCTTCAAAGCTCTATCCAATCTATCTCTTCCTTCATTATCTCTTCTATTGTACTAGTTCAGCAGTTAGCTTAATTGCTTCTCATTATGCTTAAAAATCACCAATTGGATTCCTCTCCTCTCAAGCAGAGGTCAGAAATTTATAGTCTGTAGGCCAAATCTTGCCTACCTGCATTTGTAAATACATGTTTTTTGGAATGCTGCCACACCCATTTGTTTATCCATTACCTATGACTGGTTTCACACTATAATGGCAAAGCTGAGTAGCTGCATCAGAGACCATAAGGCTGCAAAGATTACAGATATTTACTATCCGGCCCTCTCTAGAAACAGTTTATCAATCAGTGCTCTATAGGGGATTTCCAAACCCCTTAGCATGACACTGGAATGTCTTTATGGTCTGACTCCAAACTCCCATTCTAACATCTTCTACCATCAATTCCTTCTCTTGGTTCCCCATGATCTTTCCTATCTGCCTGTACTTATTCATATCATTTTCTATGTCTGAAATGCCTTTCCCCAATTTCACTTCCAAACCATCAAACCCTAACCACAAAGCAAGGTCCTTTAAAAAAATGGTATTCATAAATGGTAAGTGAAAAACAGTGTATCATATGTGCTCTTGTTTTATTCTAATTTTAAATTATTACAACTATTTGGGGGGTTTTTTGGTTGTTGTTGTTTGAGACAGCTCTTGTTCTAACACCAAGATTATAGTGCAGTGGCACAATCATGGCTCACTGCAACCTCAGCCTCTCAGGCTCAGGCTATCCTCCCACCTCTCCCTCCTTAGTAGCTGGGACTACAGGTGTGTGCCACCATGCCTGACCAAGTTTTTTTTTTTTTTTTTCTTGGGGAGACAAGGTCTCACTATATTGCCCAAGCTGGTCTTGATCTCCTGGGCTCAAGCAATCTGCCTGTCTCAGCCTCCCAAACTGCTGGTATTGGAGGTATGACCAACATACCTTGCCTGTTACTGCTATTTGACATATTTATTCTTTGGACCCTCTTTGATAATGTCAGCACTGCACTAAGATATATTAAGAATTATTTAAAAATTATTTTTCCACCAGCGGTTTAGGCAGCACTCGGAGCAAGGACTCCTTAAATATAAAAATATAATGTCATCCTCAATCAGATTATCCCAGTGTGTTGGTGACTTCCTAAAAGTAAGCTAGTCATTTTGCAGTTTCACATCATAGGGTGGAATTTTATTAGTGATAGTAGCATTTTACATAATGGTTCACTTGTCATCATAAATAATTCATATTATTCTCTTGAAATGAATGTTATATATAATTTTGGTCCATAAAAATTATTTCCTACAAGCCAAACCAAGATGGTGAAACCCTCTCTCTACTAAAAATACAAAAATTAGCCAGTCGTGGTGGCCTGTGCCTGTAGTCCCAGCTACTTGGGAGGCTGACACAAGAGAAGCACTTGAACCCGGGAAGTGGAGGTTGCACTGAGCTGAGATTGCACCATTGTACTCCAGTTTGAATAGCAGAGCAAGATTCCATCTCAAAAAATAAATAAAATAAAAACACATTCTATATATATACCCATATGTGTATATATATAGATATATAGATATAGATATATATAAATACACACACATATATATATATATATATATACACACAGCCCTATATGTATATACCACTATATATAGAGAGGTTATATATACATATATACCTACTTGACAACGGCATTGCTCACATGGGCTAAGATTCTTCACCAAATATTTCTCTTATTCCAGAAGTAATTTAGAATTTAAGGAAAAAAGTCCAATCATCTTTACTTCTCATGAAGTCATCCATTTCAAGATTTTACCTGTTTTATTATAACATAATCTATTTTTTATAACACAACAGAATAGAGATTTGTTTTAGATAATGACAAGGATTTGAACAGGACTGTGGCTGTCGGTAAAATCAAAGGCACCTGCATGCCATTTTTGGCAGCTGCAAATGATTGCTGGCTATTTCAAACCTCACTTTTTCTTAAAAGGTCATATAAAATGCGTTAAAAATCTATCTCTGTGATACTAGCTACCAAAATGTACTGAGCTGTGTACAGAGTATGGAAAATGCATGCATTTTCTAGGCATCAACCCCAAGCAATAGTAAAGATTTCTGAAGGACCAGAGTCTATGAAAATAGCTTTTGTTTAAAGTGACCAAAGAGTAACAATTATTGAAAATAAATTTCATAATTAAGAGGACACATATAGTCTAGACTGTTTGTGACTTGCCTTAGAAAAACAGATGGCCAGCATGCTGTGCAATCACATATCAGATTCATTCAAAAATATATTAAATATATTGCAGCATACCCACACTGAAGTATTAAAGTATAATAAGGACTTGAACACATGAGCAATTTTAATGAAGAAACCAAAAGGTGCCAGGCATGGTGGCTCACGCCTGTAATCCCAGCACGTTGAGAGACAGAGGCAGGCAGATCACGAGGTCAAGAAATCGAGACCATCCTGGCCAACATGGTGAAACCCTGTCTCTACTAAAAATACAAAAATTAGCTGGGCATGATGGCATACACCTGTAGTCCCAGCTACTCGGGAGGCTGAGGCAGGAGAACTGCTTGAACCTGAGAGGCAGAGGTTGCAATGGCTGAGATTGTGCCACTTCTGCACTCCAGCCTGGTGACAGAGCAAGACTCTGTCTCAAAAAAAATTGAAAAAAAAAAAAAAAAGAAAGAAAGAAAAAAAAAAAGTAAAAAGGCACCTGATAAAGCATAGTAACAGCGTATAGAAAAAAGTAAAGATCTTAAAGAGAAATACAGATTTTAAAATATATAAATATAAAACTATATGATTGCAAACAGACAAATGGAATGGAGCCAGGTATACTTGATAGGGTTGGACAGCAGAAGTGAAAACGTAAGAGCATTCTAACATATTCAAAGTACATTGCTACTTTTTTTTTTTTCATAAGGAGGGAGACAAATCAATATGAATGCTTACCCTTTTATTCAGTAGTTAATCCAGCAGTATAAAATGAATAGACAATCATAGCATAGGATTCGAGCAGTAACAGTGTTTTCTTTTTTTTTTTAATTTACTTCTATTTGAATTAATAATTATATATACAGATGCTCCTTGACTTAGATTGGGGTTATGTCCCAATAAAACCATAGTAAGCCAAAAATATTATAAGTCAAAAATGCATTCAATACTCTAATAAACTCATAGTAAGGGTAAAAAAAAATTTTTTTGGAAAAAAGAAAGAGAGAAAGAAAGAAAGAAAAAAGAATGATAGGGAGAAAGAAAGAGGAAGAGAAAGAGGGAGAGAGAACGGGAGTCTTGCTTTATTGCCCACACTAGAATGCAGTCTAAAAATGGGTATTAAAAGCCTCTTTTATGCCAATAATTGTGCTTAACAATGGAGACAGGAAGGAATAAGGTAGGAAAATAACAAACAAGCAGCCAACCAATATTTCATTTAAACCTGCGAAATGCTATGCAATTACTGAGGAGTGACTTACTTCCAATTATGCAGTCACCTTTAGAGTAGGTGTGATGTGGTACTGAGAAGAATGTATGTTTTGTGGATTTAGGGTGGAGAGTTCTGTAAATGTTTAAGTTTATTTGTTCTAGGTCTGAGTTCAAATCCTGGACATCCTTGTTAATTTTCTGTCTCGTTGATCTGTCTAATATTGACAATGTGATGCATTTGGTTGGTAAATCTACCTCCATCCCTTTATTTTGAGTCTTTGTGTATCCTTGCATGTGAGATGGGTCTGGATGCAGCATACCGATGGGTTTTGGCTTTAAATCCAATTTGCCTGTCTGTGTCTTTTCACTGGGGCATTTAGTCTATTTAAATTTAGGATTAATATTAATATATGTGAGTTTAAAATTGTCATTTAATGCTAGCTGTCTCTTTTGCCCATTAGTTGATGTAGATTCTTCATTATGTTGATGCTCTTTACGTTTTGGTATATTTTTGGAATGGCTGATACTGGTTGTTCCTTTCTGTGTAGTGCTTCTTTCAGAAGCTCTTGTAAAGCAGGCCTGGTGGTGATGAAATCTCTGAGTACTTGCTTGTTCACAAAAAATTTTATTTTTCCTTCACTTATGAAGCTTAGTTTGGCTGGATATGAAATTCTAGGTTGAAAGTTCTTTTCTTTAAGGATGTTGAATATTGGCGCCCACTCTTCTCTGGCTTGTCGGGTTTCTGCTGAGAGATCTGCTGTGAGTCTGATAGGCTTCCCTTTGTGGGTAACCTGACCTTTCTCTCTGGCTGCCCTTACCATTTTCTCCTTCATTTCAACCCTGGTGAATCTGACAATTATGTGTGTTGGGGTTGCTCTTCTTGAGGAATATCTTTGTGGTGTTCTCTGTATTACCTGGAGTTGAATATTGTCCTGCCTTGCTAGGTTGGGAAAGTCTTCCTGAATAATATCCTGAAGAATATTTTCCAGCTTGGATTCATTCTCTTCGTCACATTCGGGTACACCTATGAAACATAGATTAGGTCTTTTCACATAGTCCCATATTTCTTGGAGACTTTGCTCATTCCTTTTTACCCTTTTTTCTCTAATCTTGTCTTCTCATTTTATTTCATTGAGTTGATCTTCGACCTCTGATATCCTTTCCTCTGCTTGGTCAATTCGACTGTTAAAACTTGTGCATACTTCGCGAAGTTCTCCTATTGTGTTTTTCAGCTCCATTAATTCACTTATATTCCTCTCTAAATTGTCTATTCTCGTTAGCCTTTGGTCAAACCTTTTTTCAAGGTTCTTAGTTTCTTTGCATTGGGTTAGAACATGTTCTTTTAGCTCACAGAAGTTTCTATTATCCACCATCTGAAGCCTGATTCTGACAATTCATCACACTCATTCTCCATCAGGCCTTATTCCCTTACTGATGAGGAGCTGCGATCACCTGAAGGAGGAGAGGCATTCTGATTTCAGATGTTTTCAGCCTTTTTGCGCTGGTTTCTTCCCATCTTTGTGGATTTACCCACCTGTTGTCTTTGTAATTGCTGACTTTCAGATTGGGTCTCTGAGTGGATATTCAGCTTGTTGGTGATGATGTTATTTCTGTTTCTTAGTTTTCCTTCGGCAGACGCCCCTCCCACACAGAGCTGGACCTTCCCGGGTTCAGCTGTGCTTGCTGTGAAACTCTCAACCATCAGCTTTTTCAATTGCTGCTTTTTTGTGGGGTTGGGACCAGCCAAGCCCGATCACCTGGCTCCCTGCCTCAGAGCCCCCTTTTTTTCTTTTTCTAATTGAATGGTCAATTCTCTCAAAGGTGCCCCAGTCACCCGCCAAAAAGGCACCAGGATCTATGCAATTTCCTGTGCCACTACCGCACCGGCTGAAACAGCAGCGCTGAGATTTGTGACACTTTTCTGCCCGGGGATCTCCTGGTCTGGCTCCCAGCTTCAGTCCCCCTTTCAATCAGCTGAATGGGTGACTCTGCCTTCCCAGAGCTCCAAACACCAACTAAAAGGGCACCCAGTCCCGCACACTCTGGACCGAGAACCACTGCTCTGGGATGCCAGCAAAACAGCCACGCCGGCCAAAAGAGCTGCCTGGCGACCCATGGGGCTCCTTCACTGGGAATCTCCTGGTCCATGGGCAACAAAAATTCGTCTGGAAGTCTGGCGTCCACTCACTCCCTGCACCTTCACTGGGAGCTGCAATCCTGAGCTGCCGCTAAACGGCCATCTTGGATCTCTCTCATCAGTGTTTTCTTAATTGATCTGATGTATATGAGTACATGCACCCATCTGATAAATAATTATGGAATTTTAATAATCTGTCATGTATTAAATACCATGTGTTCAGCTCTGTACTAAACAAAGGAATCAGGCATGGATCCTGTTTTCTTAGAAGAGTAAATAGTATATAAAACATGTTTATGGAAAACCATAACCCATACACAATCTGATCAATGACACTTCAAAAGTTGGAGGCCAGGGTCCGTGGCTCACTCCTGTAATCCAAGCACAGGAGGATGAGGTGGGCAGACCATCTGAGGTCAGGAGTTTGAGTCCTGCCTGGCCAACACAGTGAAACCCTGTCTCCACTAAAAATACAAAAATAAGCCAGGTGTGGTGAGGGTGCCTGTACTCTCAGCTACCTGGGAGGCTGAGGCAAGAGAATCACTTGAACCTAGGAGGTGAAGTTTGCAGTGAACTGAGATCTTGCCATTGCACTCCAGCCTGGCAACAGAGCAAGACTCTGTCTCAAAAAAAAAAAAAAGAAAAGAAAGAGAAAGGAAAGAAAGAAAGGAAAGGAAGAAAGAAAGAAAAGAAAGAAAGAAAGGAAAGAAAAAAGTTGAAGGGAAAAAGCTATGGGAGTTCAGAAGAGAGAACTAGGCACTGGGCGAAACCATCAGGATAGTTTTGGAGCTGGTAGCCTTTGAGAGAGCTCTAGAACATAAATAGAACTTGGAAGTAGAGAACTAGGGTAGGGGAAGGAGGGATTCGGCAGAAAAAGTATCCTCCCCGCATAGGGACAAACAACAGCCAGATGACAGCCATAGCAGTGAAGCCACAGAACATACAATATTTATGAAAAACAACAAGTGGTTTAGATGATGCAGACATCTGTTAAGTGGAGAAGAATGCAATAAATCTGGAAAGTTTGAAAACAATAATAAGCCTTAAATTTTAAAAAGTTGCTTTGACTTTTATAATCAATCAGTAACTACTGAAGGTTTTTGGAGGACAAGGTTTTTTGTTGTTGTGTAGTTTGGTTTAAAGAATAAATGGAAAGCCTGTGGGCAGGGAAATCATTTAGAAGATTCATCTGTCCTAAAGTCTATCGTGTCCCAAAGTACCTCAGCAATATTATAGGCTAGAGGCAATAGGAATGGTGAAGTTGAGAGAAAATGAAGTTATAATCAATGATGGTTAATAGCATATAAAAGTGGGGACTCAGCAAACAAATTGAAGCCTGGTTAGCTGAAATAACAGTGACCTGGAAACAGGATGAGTAGTGCTGAAAGTGATGATAAGCTCATCTTTTAATACATTTTGGTGGTGGTGGAATTTCTACCCGTAATAGGACAGAACAGTAGTACTGTCATAGGACAGTAATAGGACAAATACAATAGTTCCGAGGAGAAAAACGGTTATAGATTTGGAAGTTATCTGCATGGAAGTAATCATTCAAAGCATATATTATTTGATATTTTAAGAAAGAGGTTCTCAAATATTCCTGCATACTTGCACGGTTTGATATATTTTCATCAGTAAGAATAGTTCCCCATGGAAGTGATTCTTAAATAGGAGTTTTCCCCCAACAATAGTGAGTAGCAAATTTCAGTCTTGAGAGATATAGGTAAAACAAGGTAGGCTGGGGCAGGGTGAGTCAGGAGAGAGGGGAATTTTGTCCCATACTTTCTCCAACTTTAATACTCTATAAATGGTTTCACAGTGAAAAAGATACATTTATGATTATCAATTGAAAAATAAAATTCAGGGAAAAAGAGATCAGGATGAAAACAAGCAATATGAAAATTTGAAAGACAGAAAACTGTCAAATCCTGGAGAAAAAAACAGAAATGAAAAGAGAATAAGGACTGAGATGATCTGGCAATGAAGAAGTGATGCTTACTTTAAAGGGGAATTGAGAAAGTTAGGGATAAATTTTTGTGGAATTCAACATACAAGGAGTTGTAGTCTATATTGGACACAGGAAGAAAGGTGAATCATCAACTATTATAATAAATTAGTGGCTGGGCATGGTGGCTCACACTTCTAATCCCAGCACTTTGGGAGGCCGAGGAGGGCATATCACCTGAGGTCCAGAGTTCGAGACCAGCCTGGCCAACGTGATGAAATTCCATCTCTACTAAAAATACAAAAATTAGCTGCCATAGTGGTGGGCACCTGTAATCCTAGCTACTCAGGAGGCTGAGGCACAAGAATCTCTTGAACTCAGGAGGCAGAGTTTGCAGTGAGCCCAGATTGTGACACTGCAATCCAGCCTGAGCAACAAGAGTGAAATTTTGTCTCAATTAAAAAAGAAAAAAAAAAAAAAATTGGCCAATGAAAAGAAGTGATGGTATCAAGGCTCAAGTCTCTCAAGAGTATTTAAGGAAGCTGAACTTGTGTCTAGAACAGCATTGTTCAATAAAAATATAACGAAAACCCTATGTAAAATTTCAAGTATTTTTACTATCTCTAAAAATACTTTAAAATTTTAAGTAAAATTTTAAGTATTTTCACTATCTTTAAAAAATTGAAATTAAAGAGAGGAAAGTAATTTAATGTCATTTTACTTAATGTATTCAAGATATTGTTTCAATAAGTAACCCATATGAAAATTATTGAGAAATTTTACATTCTTTTGTCCTATTATCTTATTTTTTTTTTTTTTTTTTTTTTTTGAGACGGAGTTTTCGCTCTTGTTACCCAGGCTGGAGTGCAATGGCGTGATCTCGGCTCACCGCAACCTCCGCCTCCTGGGTTCAGGCAATTCTCCTGCCTCAGCCTCCTGAGTAGCTGGGATTACAGGCACGTGCCACCATGCCCAGATAATTTTTTGTATTTTTAGTAGAGACGGGGTTTCACCATGTTGACCAGGATGGTCTCGATCTCTCAACCTCGTGATCCACCCGCCTCGGCCTCCCAAAGTGCTGGGATTACAAGCTTGAGCCACCGCGCCCGGCCTCCTATTATCTTATTTAAAGTGGGCAAATACTTTACACTTAAAGACAGTGTCAGTTTGGACTATCTATCTTTCAGGTGCTCAAGAGCTACAAGCATGTAGCAGCCA
The DNA here is from genome assembly GCF_048565385.1 of Saimiri boliviensis. Lineage (NCBI taxonomy): Eukaryota > Metazoa > Chordata > Mammalia > Primates > Cebidae > Saimiri > Saimiri boliviensis. The sequence goes on along the minus strand of NC_133464.1, from coordinate 40,295,712 downwards.
TTGTCCTGTACAAGACAGCTCTAGAAATGGAGCTAGGATCCTGCAGTGACCTGACTGCTAAGTTTGGTTAGCTGGCCAGTAAGAACTGATATGTATGTGTTTACTTTCTCTATTTTTTATCATCAAGTACAAATAGAAAAATATGAAGGCATTTGAATTGAGAATCACAGAATACTGTCAGAAATTTTCTTTGTAACTAAGCAAAAATAATTCTTTGAAATGGAAATTTAAACTAAAACACTTCAAAGCTAATAACACGAGCTTTTAAAGACACACTGTAAAAGTTAAAAGTAGAAAACATTTCCAGGACTTCTAAAGTAAAAGACACAATATAAACACAAGACTAAAATTGGTTTAAGAATTTCAAAACTATTCCTCATGAAATCATAATTATATCAACTTGTACAAATAGAAGGTCAAGAACTTTCCAAATAATTGCATCCAGACATTGTCTCATTAACTAGAATCCCACACGCAAAAGTAATTCAACAACTATTGATTCTATCCTTCGCTCACTCTATTTTCTCAAGACTGATGAAGACAGCCAAATCACACATCTGGCATATCTTCTTCAAGCTGTTTTCTACTACCTACATCAGACAAAATGAATTCCAAATACTTCACTCTTTACCAGTCAATTTAAGAAGGATTCACTCTAACACAAACAAATAAAAAATACATCATTTGAAGAATTCTTTCCTTTAACAAGTATTTTTCTTTAAAAAGTCTGTTCATATTTTTACTGACATTTTAAAAATAACTCAACATGTAGCATGGGGAATTAAAAGTTAGACATCTTAGAAAGTAGTTAATGTTTTAAATTTAAAAATCACTTAGAAATCAAAATTTAAAATTCCTCAGTAATATTTTGATTTATTTATATTTCAAATAATTATGCTTCTAAGAATAATTTTGTTTATGTTAAGACAGTTCGAATTGGAGGATCAACTATCAGAGTTAAATCACAAGGTAAAGGTAGAAAAAGTCATAACGCTGGGTAAGATATAATTGCATGTACTACTGCCTGGGTGTGGGTGTATTTAACATATCATAGCAGTTACTTCTCAGTATATAATGAATTATTTTAAAGATAAAAGTTATAAGAATCACATTATCTTGAACATATTATCACATAATTATACGATATATAAAATGTTGTCATTTTTCACACTGAAAACATAAATTATAAAAAAGATTTGAACATTCTCCTAAATACTTAAAAAATATATATTTAAAACTGGAAGCCATCTATCTACCTTTTTTTGGCCTTGACAAATATAAGTGAAGACTTTTTACTTCACATCACTGAAGATGACATGAAATGGCCCACATTAGCACAGTAGAAATACGCTCTCAAGATAAAACAGTAAATTCTTAGTTTTCTAAAGAAAAACAAGTACTAATTGTTATATCTCTGAAGAGCAATGGAATTTATTCCTCTCCTCTTAACTCTACAATGCTGTTTTTTCCATTCCATTTTCTTAGAAGTGACTTGCTATGTACATATCATCTTCCCACCCAAGTTCAAACAGGTTCTTGAAATGTTATTCATAGCATATTTGGCAAAATTTCCATTGCACATACCAAGCACATAGAAGTCATTCAATCATTGACTTTTTAATTTTGATTATTGAGAAAAGAGAAGGAAAGAAAAATGCCCACAAGGAAATGCCTTATCAAATATTGCTAAGTAAGGACAGACTGGCCTAAAAACATTGATCAAACAAGAACTTTGTTCATCTCATTGTTTTTCTAGGAACGGAGCTCAACTCTACCTTTTAATACTTAGAGGGAAGTATTAAAATGAAAAAGAGGTTGGGATATTTTATCAGGAAAAAAATCCTATAATCTACTTCTTTATTTTGTTTAATATTGTATTTTTACTTTTCTGTTGAAGATAACAAAATATTCTCTCAAAATGCTTGATAAAATTAATGATCTCTCTGATAATATGTCTAAGAGAGATTATTTTTTATGCTAAATTTGAAATGTGATTTAATTCTTATTAACTTATTTAAATCTATAAAATAAACTTGTTAAAGAAATATAATGGATAAAGATGTAAAATAAATAATTTTTCTTCCCAAATCTTTTCAATTCCATGTCAGTGGTTTTTCTCTCCTTATTTTTTAGGCTATTCTGGCACATAAGGACAAAAGAAGCCACTTAGTCAAAGAATGAAACAGAAATAACCCCATCTTAGGGAGTATGGATGCATAGCCCCTAAAAACAACACCTACACATAGTCATTTAAAGCAGAAAAAAAAGAGATAATGTAGCCTGATATGGTTTGGCTGTGCCTCCACCCAAATCTCAACTTGCATTGTATCTCCCAGAATTCCCATGTTGTGGGAGGGATGCAGGGGGAGGTAATTGAATCATGGGGGCCAGTCTTTCTCATGCTATTCTTATGATAATGAATAAGTCTCACAAGATCTGATAGGTTTATCAGGGGTTTCCACTTTTGCATCTTCCTCATATTCTCTTGCTGCCACCATGCAAGAAGTGCCTTTCGCCTCCCTCTATGATTCTGAGGTCTCCCCAGCGATGTGGAACTGTAAGTCCAATTAAACCTCTTTTTCTTCCCAGTGTCAGGTACGTCTTTGTTGCAGCATGAAAACAGCCTAATATGTAGCCCCAAAGACTAGTTGGAACCCGAGTTTTTACTGATATGCTATAGAAATTTAATTTGTTACTAATTTTTCTCAGTTATACTTCTAAATATCAATGATCATTGCTAGTTTTTTATTCTTTTCGTCCCTCCAAATATCAAACTAACATTGAAATTATAACGTAAAATTTTCTAATCACTATGAAGCAAAAACTTGATTAGCATAGTTAAATATGAGATACTCCTAAAATTTAGTCATATTTACTCCCTTGGGGAAAAAAACAAAAGGAAGAAAAATGCAAAGAAACATTTCATTTGTAGTTTTCTCAGCAAAATAGAAGTGTTAATGAAAAACAAAAAATATGTTTTGCTATTAGTAAATGGATTTCTGCTGTCTCCAGAATTACAGCCTCTTCTAAATGTCACCTGGAGAATATTTCAACATCATCTTCATCTTATACTTTTTTTTTTCTAAGACAATGGAAACATTTCAATCTTCCTTTTTACCTCAAGGATTTCCCAAAACTCAGTTTGCAGAGGGAAGAGTACATACAGACAACTTAAATAAGCAAAATCTGCCTTTACTTTTTTTCTTATTCCTACTCAGCATCTACTCTTGAAAGATATTCTAATGAGTTTTACTCCATGTGCTATTTCTCCAAAGAAATTTATGAATCTTGTGGTAAAGTTTCTCTCCTAAAGTCACATAACCTACGTGAGTGCTAAAACACTGACTTCTTGATTAGAAAACTCTTTAAATTAAATAACCATTACTGAAGTCCTGGTATTTTCAAAGTGGTATAATGGACATAGTAGAATGAGTTTCAACTTTGTGGAGACCAAGACATACATATCCAGAAGACAGAAGTTAAGCAAGATTACAATAATACACTTAACTCACTGCCAAAATTATTGGCAAACTTTTCATGTGAATGCCAAAAGAAGGACAGATCACTAGAGGGAGAAATAATCAGGAAATACATTTTTTAATGAATCCAAAACAGAACACTCTCTAGATATGTGGAACAGAGTGGGAAAAAAAAGCCATGACAGACGACCCCAATAAAGTTGACACATGAAAATGAAAATCCTAATAGTATTTTTGAGAAACAATGACAAGACTGCCTGGTCTGTGTGAAGTCAAGGATTGCTGTTTCTAAACAGCAGAATCAGGATTGCTGATTATTAAAGACAAGGAGCCAGACACTTTGCTAAAGGTTTTGCTTTTTTGCACAGTCCTTACAGCTCTATGAGGTGGATATGTCCTTTCTCAGAGATAAGAAAATGAAGAGGGTTTCAGTATCTTGCTAAAGTCTCTTGAGCTGATAAATGGCAAAGCCCAGGAATGAAGGAACCTGATTTGGAGAATATCCTATGCCAGGTAAGAGATGTTGGACTTAGACATTTGTATTTCTTAAATGCCTTTAAACAAATTTTATGACTTTATAAATATTAGTGTTTTGGGAAGATTGATATGAATGTTTGAAAAAAGTTTTCTAATTTGTTCCTGTTAACAAAAGAGAAAATTATATTTTAAAGGAACTTTTCATGTCTTTTTCAAATAAAATGACTCAATCCCTTTGCAGAAATATTTATTTCCATGTCATCTTAGCTTCTCCTAATTATGTTTAAAGTCAACTGATTTATAGAAAGATTTTATCAGGTTAATAGAAGCTTCCAACCTTGGAAAGTAAAAACGAAAATGTAACAAGGAACCAAATTCCCTTTTTGGTTCTCATTACCAAATCTCAACATAACAAGGACAGCTAAGGTGTAAATAAGGAAATTTTACTGTCCTGACCTCTGTTGAAGGTCTCATTTTACTAAAAGCATTGCACTTAATACATTGATTTGTTGCAATCACAGATTCCTCCCTAAATGGTAGAAAAAGCAACAACGAGAGGTTGAACCATTTGATGATTTTGAAATAATAATCAGTGGATAAAATGACTACGTCATACATATTTTAATTCAGCAATGAAGCAGAAATATAGTTCATGAATTTTAGAAGGTTGCAAGAGAATGAAGTACAGTGTCCCAAATAAGACACTTTAGCTCACCAACTTCTGCATTGGTTAGCTCATGGCTAACATAGTTTAAGAAAGACACAGACAAACATAAAAGCAACCAGATGTAAAATCTGAAAGCTGTAGCTGAGGAACCACTAAAGGTATAAGTAATATCTTGCCTGGAGGATAGTAGAGCCAGAAGTAACTTTGCTATCTTCAAGTGTCTGAAAAACCGTGATGCAGTAGAGAAACTACTGTGGCCTTTCCAAATAGGAACAGGAAACAGACACTTCTAATTTCCTAAAGAAAGCAAGAACTCTTACAATTACTGTAGCCAAACAATAAGACAATGCTGCTAAGACTATCCAATCACATATTTAACAACTATCTTGGAAGAACATTATACATGGGTGCCCACTTTGGTTTAAACACTTTTATGAAAACTATATATCAAATTTTAAATGATTTTATGAGAATCCATACAAAAAAGAAAGGAACTTCTCTAATTGTTTTAAATTCATAAAACATCACAGGTTAAAGGTATGTGTATGCTTTAGCAAACTCAAGAATTTTTCTTTAATGTTCCACCAGTTTTGTCAAACATGGATTCTATATGAGCAACCTAATTCTGAAAAGAATACTAGATTTAGAATCAGAAATTTTGTGGCTTTTTAATTCATTCATTTACCTTTGCAAATTCATATCTTGAAATACTTTTTTCTCATGTATAAAGTGGCAATAATGTCATTTGCATGATAGATTACTGTGAAAATCAAATGAAATCACATTTATACAATTAGGTTGTAGACTATGTAACACTGAATATTATAAAAGGTTGTTTTCATTACTTTTTTTTTGTTTCAAAATAAGTCTCTCTGTCTACTATTTCTTCCCACAGATCTCTTGGATATTAAAGAATTCATCTGTTCCCACTTTAGTTTTCCCCTTCTTTTCTCTTAAAGTTCTACTACAGGTTCATTATCATGAGAACATATGCAATAGGCACTAAATACCTTGAAAAATGAATGCTCTACAGTAATGACATCTCCAAAAGATAATTATCATCCAAACTTTAGTATGCATGTCAGATTTGACCTCACAGTATCAAAGGGAAAAAAAGCAATAATTTCTTGCTACTTGGTGAATATGCAAATTGGATTATACTATCATAATATATAAATTCTAATGGATGTCTAAATCGTAATGGCATGGCACAGAAGGCTAAATGAAACACAGCTTCATAGATTTCAGGTTTCTACCAACTAAACTGTTTCATCACAATGTGACATCAAAATTAGGAAATAATTCAGTGTGAATCTTCCTGGAGAACCAGTCACCAAACAAGTGCAATATCATGTAACTGCTTTGTGTAACTGTGCAACTCTGTGAACACTGTGCAACTCATTGTCAAAAGGCAATGTTACAAAGTAAATGGTGCTTTACATTTCACCAACTGGAGTGAGACTACACTGAGAACTGCCATTATCCAAACAAAACACTGTACCCAACCCCAATACAACTGCAAGGCTTTGGCAAGGACAATAGAGGGGTTACCATGTTCCTCCACTACACCTCAAAACATTAGAGTCATCTATACTAAGAGATAAGACAGTATTTTAAAAAATAACTGTTACATCATAATAAACAACATATACACTACACCATGTTCCTCCACTACACCTCAAAACATTAGAGTCATCTATACTTACTAAGAGATAAGACAGTATTTTTAAAAATAATTGTTACATCATAATAAACAACATCACGTGTAAGAAAGATTCTTCCGAAATGTACATGAATGAAGAGGAAACCCATAGGGAGGAATGTAGGAAAATGTAGAAAGTAAACCCTTCCCATTATAGCTGACAAAGTGAAAGCTTAGAGTTTAAGAATACAAAAATAAATCCCATTTGGAAGTTCAGATTTGGTCACTGATGCAAAGTGAACTGACTTAACTGCAATAGGGTTTTAAAATGTGGCACTAAAAAAGGCATAATGATTTTAATAAGATGAAATCAACTACAAAAATTCCCAGGTCACTGGGCATTCCTCACCACTAAGGTCGTATTTGGAATCCTCTTATACCTCCAGGGCACCAGCAACCTATTCTTTGCTGTACCAAGTGTTAGCATCTCTGATAAAAGAAATGGTGTAGAACAAACAAACAAACAAAAAAACTCCATAGTATCTGCAGCCTACCTGTGTTTACAAACAACTGGTGCCAGGCTTCACTGGTTGTTCCTGTAAGGTTGGAGAAGTTTCTGGGTTCCTTCACAAAAATAGTTAGGACTTCTCTGATGTCTTCACTAACTATAAACCAAACCTATGCCAAGTTAGTCAATCTACTTATATTAATATATTTTAAGATATACTAAAAATCCAAAGTGGTAGACATTTCCTGCCAAAAATATTCAGCTTAATATAGTACACATTTCTGTAGTAACACATATTGATACATATATATACCTATCAACTATTTTTGCATTTGTGTATCTATATATTTGTACATATAAATAGCTGTATGATACATAATACATATTTTCTGCAAAAGGAACAGTAATTTTTATAGGAAAAATTACCTATAATTCAAAATTGTTTACAATGAGGCTTAATACTAGATCATGCAATTTAGTCCACACACTGTACAGAATTAATAAGAAATAATAATTAAAATCAGGCATCCTAGGCTAGGCGTGGTGACTCAAGTCTGTAATCCTGGTACTTTGGGAGGCGAAGGCAGGTGGATCACTTGAGGTCAGTAGTTCGAGACCAGCCTGGCCAACATGGTGAAACCCTGTCTTTACTAAAAAAATAAAGTAATTAGCCAAGTGTGATGGCACGTTTCTGTAGTCCTAGCTACTAGGAAGGCTGAGGCAGGAGAACTGCTTGAACCTAGGAGGCAGACAGAGGTCGCAGTGAGTGGAGATCACACCAGTGCACTCCAGGCTGGATGACAGAGTGAGACTCCATCTCAAAACAAATACATATATATATATATATATATTCTTAAAAAAGAAAAAAAGAAAATCAGGCGTCCCCACTAAAAATGCACTCATGTCATGCCCAGACTGTCTTGCATACAAGGATGCTCTAGGAAATTCTGGGAGTTTTTCCACTACATGTTTATTTTAGATAAATTTGGGAGCTACATTTACCTTTAGAGTGTCTCTGCTGGGTCCATGGGAGGAAGCAAAGAAATCTGAATTCTTCCATTCTAGTCTCCTTTCTCTGGGGATTTTTTAATGACTTGTGTCCTAATGGGTTTCTGTATAGCACTATACAGCTTTCTCAGGACCAATAGGCCATAAATATTTTAGGTAAGGGTTTTCAGACCACCTGGTCCATTCTCATATTCCTGAGGTACAGAATGTACATCAACTTTCAGTTGATGTACAGTTTGTGCATCAACTTTCCAGGCAAACAAACCATAATCTGGGGAAAAGCAAAAAGCAATGGGGAGATCTTTGGGAGACAGCATTGTGACTTCCAACTAAAAAAAGATTAAATATAGTTAGAAAGAATACTTTTGCCATCCAAATTAAGCCTTCAAGTTTATTACTTACTGGCCAGCTTTATACATATGTGAACATGTTCTGTTAATAATGGAATCCAAAAAAAAAAGGAGTGAGCCCCAAACAATGTTGAAGGGGAAAAGCAAAGTGAAGCAGGGGTAACATTGTCACTACTCAGCAGAAAGTGGTAGGGGACATTACCAAAGACAAAGAAAGTAGCATAGAATACAACTCTGAGACCATAGGCTTCAGTTCATAGACCAAAAGCTGATCACAACGAGTAGCAGCTAAATAGATCTTAGAGATGAAAAAGTGCTTGAGAATCATTTTACAGATGGAAAAAAAGAATCTCAGCCCTTAGCTTTTGAAGAGGGAAATCAATTAAAGGGAACCCAATGAAGGGGCTGCTTGCTTCATAAGAATGATATTCCCAGTGCTTATTTTCCATCATCCCCAGAACATCCTTCATCCTTGAGCTCACCCTGGGGACTTCACTGAATAAAGGTCAACAGGTTCCTCTTGTTCTACTATTACAGCAATCTTCATTCCCAGGGCCTTGAGGTGTCTACTATTATACACTAATTGGAAATCTGCTTCTCATATTTTCAAAGAATGATGACTTTTTGTTAGCTTAGATAATAATGCAAGGATTTCAAAAACATATGGGACATTTTCTTAACTAATAGATCATCTTTCATAACATAATTAGATTTTCCTAATTTTTCTCTATGTTACCTGAAATATAAGATTTCATAGAACACCTAGAAAAACTAATTATTTAAAATAATTTTCTTTCCTTTTTTTTTTTGAAATAGAATGTCACTCTGTCACCCAGACTGGAGTGCAGTGGCATGATCTTGGCTCACTGCAACCTCCGCCTCCCAGGTTCAAGCGATTCTTGGTCCTCAGCCTCCCAAGTCACTGAGATTACAGTTGCACAACACCACGCCCAGATATTTTGTATTTTTAGTAGAGACGGGGTTTCATCACATTGGCCAGGCTGGTCTCGAACTCCTCGCCTCCAATGATCCATCCACCTCGGCCTCCCAAAGTACTGGGATTACAGGCATGAGCCACCATGACTGGCCCTATTTTTTATTTTTTTCTGTTCACCAATCCAAAATCCAAGCACTTTGTATGTAAATTATGGAGATTTTAATTTGCCTAAAAACAACCAATGACTAATTTCTATTTAATGTATAATTTGAGAACACATTATATTTTTGGGGGGCATTTGTTAAGAAAAAGTTGAACATAGCAGATAAAAGCTGTGTAGATACACCCAATAAATGATGGGTAATGCTGCAAATTCCAACTCTTACAGTGCTTGGCACAGAGTCAACACTCAATAGACATAAACTATTATTATTACTAGTATTTTGACAAATGTACCTTATTCAACCTCTTTCAAATGAGAAAATTACAAGCATTCCCTTAAGTGCACAATTAAGGAATCATTCCTCAGATTTAAAACATGATGCACTAAAGAAATGTAAATATTGTAGAGAGGAACAACACTTGGGAAACTGTTAGTCATTTATACCATTCTCTGAACCGACTAAGGAACAGGAGTTTCCAGGGTTATCTCCGAGCTTCACAACAACTGCATGCTACAGGCATTACTGTCTCCATTTTGAAAACAAGCACCATGAGAGTGAGAGGTAAGTGCTAGATAAGCGGAGAGCTGAGGATCTGGAGAGGAATGACTGAAGAAAGGGGACCACCAGTTTCCAAAGCCAAGTTAAAGACAAAAATGAACACCTGCCCTTATCTCAAACTTTCATGCTTTCAAGCAACTATTTATGGAAGCATCTACTATGTGCCAGGCCCTCTACTGGGAATAATTATCATGCAGAGTTCAAAAATTCTGTCATTTTCACTCTTAACAGTTTGCTTTTGCTTATACTCTTTCTCTGCCTGGAACACCCTCGTTTCCCCTGCTTCTCCTCCCCACACTACTATACTCATTTTTAGAGTCTATACATAAACATCACCTCCTCTAGAAAACTGTCCCTGAAATATCTGAGTTTCCTGAGACACTCTCTTTGCATGCCAGTAATAACCACTTAGCCTACAATACAATAATTGCTTCTTTTTGATTGTTTCCTAATCCTTGGGCTAAGAAACTGTACCTAACACTACTGCAAAAATGCCACATCTGGGTTTGTTTAATTAACACATTCAGGTAGCAAATGAATGAATGAAAGGAGAAGTAATGATCTAACAAAAAGAATGAGAAAAGTTAGCATTTCAAGTAAATGAACCTTCTAATAACAATCAAATGTATGATTTCATTTAACATGTGTCTTAGAGTACATTATAAAAATAATTGTTCAATATTGCTTTAAAGTGCAAATTGTTCATTTAGAATTCAATAAATAAATGCTGAAGAAAGAAATGAAAGTGTTGTTTAATTTAATTATTGTTACTACCATGCATGGCTTTTTGATATTTTTAGTAATTAGCAAAATAGAAATTGACTTTAAAACCAAGAAGAAAAGAAATATCATGAATAAATGTTATTTAATATTTCTACACTACTTATTTTTAATGATTCAATCATTATAATAAGAAAACAGCAATATGTAGTTCACATAATTAGCTCTTGTAATAATTAGGGAAGGGGTGGGAGCCATCAATGAAACATACACATTGCTGTCCAAGTTAAACCAGAAATTCTTGATGACTAACATTAACTGAGAAAAGATAGCTAAAAACAAAACCTATGTGAAACATTAAACAAAGTTATTTGATGTTTGTTTTTCTACTTTAATAATTAATGGAATGTAAATAGTCAGGAGAGGCTTCAGTTTTGCATTGTAACTAACCAACATTATAAATGGCAGTCAGATGTTTACATAATACCCAGAACCCTTCTGTATAGAAGGAGGTTACAAATCTGCCCCTTTTCCCTGTTCAAAGTCAAAAATAATGGTGCCTGATCCCCAGAGCATTCACTGCAAGAACTGTTTGCATATTCAGTTATTGTTTCTGCTGCGTCAGTCATCTGTTGAAGTTCACTCTAATGTGGCCCTGATCAATTCTGCCAGCTGTGCTTAAGTGCTGTTTACTATAATAACATCACACTGCCTTCTTATTTGGCAACAACAGCTATGACAGCACCTAAATGCATTGGGAAGCCAAGATTTTTATCATGTACACAGATCAAATTGAAACTGTTTACAGAAGACAGTGATGTTCTATTTCTGTCCATTCTAGTGAATGCCAATAGCACAATAATGGCTTTGCAAAAACACTGCAATTCTGCTCTTTCTAATAATTGAAGATACTGTTGATCTAAATACTTAATGGGATACAGAAATTATTTTATGATTATATCTTATATCTTATATGTTGATTCACTTGAAATAAACTCTCATCTCTAGCATATCCTGGTGTAAGATGTAGTATGAGTTAACTATCTAAAATAAAAATATATTCTGAAAATATGTAGCAGCTAAAAGAGTAAATATGAAAGTAAAAGACAAAAATAACAATTTCATAACAACAGAAAAAAAATCAACAAAATATTAGAATGTATGGTTTTCTCACCTGTTAAAACAATATACTTCATCTTATATTAATCAGTAATGCAAACTAAGCCACTATGTCACTGAAATGAGAAGTTCATGTTTCTACAAAACCTATACACTCCTTGTGATCAATATTTGTTGCTGCTTTGCTACTTATTTAAAACTTCTATGTATGAATAAACAATTGTGTATTATCAAATTTACAGCATTGTTTATTGAAATTTTAAAAAGTCTCTTGATTTTGTGACTCAGTATTTTTTATAAATGTGATATAAACAAAAATACTAACAAAATAACAGAAAAGTCACTGAAATGTCATCTTCTCAGAGGTTTTAATCCTCCTTAAGCAGTCACAAATAAGTGGACATTTTTAAGATTTGCATAGGAAACATATGGATAACTCTTAATATATATGCATGTCATAACTCATAAATGCTCTGAAAGCTCCTTCTGAGCTATTATAGTGCATGCTGTGAATGTGTATTAACAATAGTGCACAATCATATGTTAAATACATCATATATTTGCATATTTAGTTCTATTCAACTGTCGAGTTTAAAAATATACTTTCTCCAAAGAACTATAGTCTTGGTTTCTAGTAGCCATAAATTTTACATTAGTGTCTATCAAAATAGTAACCTACTTTGACATTATTCAACTTTTAAAATTGCATTTAAATTCCTACAAACCAGGAAATTCTCTTTCTTTCTCTCTCTCTCTCTCTCTCTCTCTCTCTGTTGCTCAGTTACGTAGCTATAGCTGAAATTTTTATCACTTGAAATTTCAAGAACTCATCTTCCTAAAGATAAACAACACTTTATACACTTTAACATTCTTTAGTAGATAATAATTATTTCCCCCAAACAAAATCTGTCATTTCTGCTTTTTAAAGAAAACATGACATTCTACTAAAATCATCAGGTTGCCAGCAAGAATCCAAAACAAAAACAATTCATTCAAACTTCTTAATCTAGTCAATGAAGATTGACAGTATCTTTTTATATTTTTGAAAGCTCTTTTAACATTAACTGATATTTTAGTGTGTGCAGAAACTAAAAGCTTTCTACATATAAAAGTTCATCTTTTGCCTTCTCACCACCATCAGATAAAAGCGTAAGGGACTTGAAGCCATAGTTCAGATATACTAGTCCCACAGAAATAAGCCCAATGAATCAGCATCAGGACAGACAGCAGGTGTGAACAGCAACTAGAAAACAGCAATGATACACAAGAAAAGCAAGCCAGAGAAGAGTTAAATCTAACCTATTAATACCACTATGCATGGGATAATAGAAAGGCCCTCTTGTTACTAAAGGTGAAGCTATCCTGGCTAGAAAAATAAGCGAACCACTGCAAATATTGTAGTGACTGTCCTGTGAATGGATTGCCACACCAAATGACAGAACTCTCTCAATTCCACTTTCCAATAACTTCAAGGCACTAGGGATGTGACAGCATGATGAATACCACAACAGACAGCTCCAATATGGTACCATTTTACCAGATCAATATCTCGCTGCAATATAAGAAAAAAGGAGCTGATATTAGTCTACACAGTGTATTACAGATGAGGTACATTTCTTCTTACTGCACTCATGCTGAACCAAAGCAATAATTCATAGATTCCTTAAAAGGTTCGTGCACCACCACATGCAAAATAAGGCTAATCCTTATTTCAACAGCTGCTTGAAGATGTAATCACTTGAAGAAGTAAGTATACAAGTTTTTTAAATGTCTTTTTCATTTATCATTTATCTAGATATATAAATAACAAAGTTAGTATATCCAGGTCTGAAAAAGCCCAAACATTCATAGATTGCCTTGCTGACATGGTGCCATTAACAGTATGAAGAAAATTGCACTCAATATTTCACTACCAGCCTAGCTAACTTGCTTTACAAGTGGAAGAGAGCTTTAGAACTTTCCACATTTTGAGTGTGTGAAATATAATCAATTCTCCATTATCTGCTATGGTTTATTCTTTTTTGGATTATTCCATATTTCCTTTTTAAAACCAAAGTGACTCTGATCAGCTACCCCTAAAGCTGCCAAGAGCTGTAACCTACTATACAAGAAATATTAGTTGCTATGTATACAAATCATGCTAAAGTAATATAGAGTAATTCTCATGCCATAGTCAAAGTATAAATGACCAAATGTTTTATTGTTTCAAAATATTCTAATTGGTTCAGGCCACAGATGCAAAGAGAAACCAAAATAAATACTAAATCAGAAGCAGCTTAATTCTGACTTAATGTGACTCATGATTATCTTTTTTAATGTACTCTATATATCATCCACTGGAGTATTACTTTTATTTTCTTCCATTTTCTCTCTCTTTCTGTTTCAGCAAAATACATATGTATATCCTCAAGCAAAGTTCCAAACTGTTCTATTAGTGCTTTAAATTGGAGAACTTCACAGCCAGCTCCCCTGATTAGTGCTTCCTCTCTGATCATGCCCATTTCCCTTCTGGCACTGCCCATGGCTCTTGGTATAGACACCCCCAGTTAATATCTCTAAAAAATCTGAGATAGGCTCCTTGGTTCTTGTCCAACTACAAATAATAATTTACCTCTCCTTGCCCCCTTTCATGCTGTGCAATCAAGTATCTGCACTATGGAATGTGCAGTCTTTAGGAGATATGGGAGTTAATACTTTGCAAGGGGATGATCACTCTCACTATTTTCCTAGCTGCTGCCAACCTGAACTATGAAGTAGGTCACCACTAAGAGTTTTGTTTTACAGATGAGGAAAATGAGGTTTATGGAGGTTAAATGGCTTAGCCCGTTGACCCAACAGCTGTCAGAATTTAGTAACCACTCTCTGGGCCAGTGATTTCCAGCCCAGATTTTGTAATACCCCAGGGTGTCTCACATTTCCTAAAGCATTTCATGAAATTCTCAAAAAATATTCCATTAACGATAAATGTAGGCCAAATTATATCTTTCAGATAAGATCAGGAAAAAAAAAGTCACAAATATATCACACATCACAACTCTACATAACATAAGAAAAGCCACTATCTGGTAATTCACTGCATTGCAAGAGAGGCTAATAAACAAGATAAAAACAAAGAGGTAGAATAATAAGGCAAGTATGTTACAAATCACTAAATATCATTTCTTTCTTGGGTCACATCACCTTTAATATCATTCTATTTTTACCCAGGAGATCAGCAAAAAGACCAGGGTCAGGGGGAAAATTATCATAAACTACTTTATCTCTTCATCTTCTTTTTGGAAATTAGCAAGAAAAATCATTAACTTCGTCTCTGAGTTTTATTTTATTATCTTCATGGTCGGTTCTACATACTAAGATGTTGCCTGGAAACAGTCCACTTTGCTAATATTGAATAGCAGTGTTCAACAGAGTTACCACAAATATCTCCCCACCTTTGGTGGCTTTAATTTTTTATAGCAGACCCCAATCAAGTATAGAATAACAAGAAAAATATGTTTATTTTGTGGATATTTATTAACACATAACACATGAGTTGAGGAAACAAAGGTATTTTGGGCATTAAAGCCGCAGTACAAGGCTGCTATAGAGGTGGATATTTAAACATGGACACTGATCAGAAAACCAATGGTGATGAAAAGCTATTTTCACAGAACCTTCTTCAAGTTTAAATTGTGACATCAGTGAGCCTGATGAAAGTGGTATTTATTTTGTTGCTCTGACCAAAGCTAGCTAACTCTCTTCTTTCTGCAGTCAAGGAATTCAGAAGTGTGAATCACTTGCACCAGGTGGTAAGATTAGTTTTAGTGCTAGGAAATCTTAAGCTAGGTCTAATTTGCCTTGTTTTGCAAATGGCACCCCTAAAATTCAGACAGTTCCAGGGATACTAAGTAGTAGAACCTAGTCTGAAAGGTATGTATCCTAACTTTTAATTTAGTACATTAAGAGGAAATGATGTAGCTTGACACCTATCTTTAAGAATATGGGATACTACTTTCTGCAAATTAATATCTAATAATAGAGACACACTTGTATATTAAGTCTTCAAACTAAATCAAGTCTGTCCCTTGCCTACTCTCTTCCTTTCACAAGAATTTCAAAATTATTTCTTTTAATCACAGCATTAGCAACAAATATATGCAAACCATTACTTTTAAACTTATGACACTATAACAAAATAATAAAAGAGAATATTCATATAGACCACTAATTTGTTAGTTGAGACAGTAAGAAAAAAATACTAAAAAATGTTAAATATTAAAGTAATGCCTAGAAAAGTTAAATTATTTAAATTCAAAAACTAAAATGTCTAATCTTAAGACATTTAAAAGTATACTTAGACCCTATTTACCAGGAATTCATTTACAGTTCCTAGAAATTCAGGGTTCAGAGAATTGAATATGCACCTTTATTTTTCATTTTAAAACTTATAATTCAATGTTCTCAAAATATTGAAAGGACTTAGATTATGGTTTAGGGTTGGTTTTCAAAACAATAAAAAAAAAATTATTTTAAAAGGCGTTGTGTTGAGTGGCAGCTATGTCCTGGATGCTGCACTGGCAATCATAGAAATAAAGATCAAGATAGACAGGGCAGCATTCCTCTAACTGGTCGAACTCATGGTCTAATGAGGAGGACTGATATAAAAGGATATAAATATAATACAAAACAATCATCTTTAGGGTAGAAATATAAATTCGGATTTTTAGAAGCAAGACATATTTATAGCAAAATATTAAATCCATACTCAATTTACTAAAGGAAATAATCATAACTCTCAGAGTATATTTAGAAAGTTTGCTTTAAATCAAGAAAGACTGAATATCTGATTATCATAGAAATGTCAAATTGGGATATATGCTTGCCTAGCTTCTGTTCACTTGTGAGGATGACATAGTGAATTTAAAGGATCAGGAGAAACAATAGCTCACATAAAAAATTTGTAACAAAAACTCATATACTGCCACTGTTTGATTTTTTAAGTAAAATTCAATGCATAAAACATGAGAAATATGTATTAAAAGTTCTCATAAAAATGTAACACACGTTTGAAGATTTTTGAAAGGGCTTGTTATTGACATAAAGCAAAAATAGTTTATTTAGCTTGAATAATTAATATTATGCCTCAGTAACTCATAATAAACATGCATTCAATTAAATGTTAAAATATCACTTAAATCAATACATAGTAATTCAAGACTTGGGATCAAAAGAAAAATTAAGAAAAACTGTTTTAAGGCCTTAAATGCCATAAGCACTAGAACAAGAGCAATATAAGGAAATAATTTGATTTTTTAAAGGCACTTTCTTTGGAGCTTTAGTAAAATAAATGGACCAGTGGCCAAGTGGCTCTGTAGAATCTTTGCTATCTAAACTGAACAAATCACTTAACCTTCGTAGAGGCCATTTTTCCTAATCATGGAAATGGGTGTAATAATGCCAATCTCACCAGTTTGCTGTTAAAAAGCCAAAAGGACTTTTAAAGATACTTTTTTTTTTTTTTTTTTGAGATGCAGTCTTACTCTGTCAGCCAGGCTGAAGTGCAATGGTGTGATCTTGGCTCACTGCAATCTCTGCCTTTTGGATTCAAGTGATTGTCCCATCTCAACCTTGCAAGTAGCTGGGATTACAGGCACTGACCATCATGCCCGGCTAATTTCTGTATTTTTGTAGAGATGGGGCCAGGCTGGTCTTGAAATCCTGACCTCAGGTGATCTGCCTGCCTGGGACTCCCAATGTGCTGGGATTGCAGGCACAAGCCACTGTGCCCAACCTTAAAGGTGCTTTGAAAGCAGCAATCCAGTTGTTGATAATCACAATGGAGGTTCTATATCATCATGCTTTTCAGGTTGAATCACTGAAGTGCCTTTAGGAAATGTAATCTCAAGATTTTTTAAATTAAGGACTTAATTTACAAAATATACATAAACATAAACACAAACATCTCTATGATTAAAAGAAAAACAATGAATATTGTACTCAAAACCAATATGATAACTTCAAATATTTTTAAATCAACCACTGAAGACTTGATTACCTGACAGCAGTATAGAGATTCAGGGCTGTGAATACAGTCTCTCATGGCCATTGCTCAAAGTTCATTAAACACCGTTAAGGTGATGGGTAACATTTGTCCAGAGAAATTGCCAGTTTTTCTTTAGAGACAAATAAATCCTCAATGTGTGTCAGGTGTGATGTGTCCATTTAAAACAGATTGACAGAGTAGAAATAGACTTTTATGTAAAGGACTGACAAAATTAATATGTTTAAGCTAATGATCATATAAAAAAGAGATCCCTGGAAAACACCTTTGTAAGTGTCTAAAGAAATACAGGGAGTGAGAACCTGGAAACAAAACAAGTTTTCTTCAGTGTAAATCAATGTTTTATACATAAAAAAAGGTCTTCATTGCCATCAGGAAAGTGTAAGTTCAAGTGAGGACAGATTGCTAAGAAATGCAGTGCAACAGCTAGCCGGGCATTCAGACCCTCAAATATTTTTATGGAGGAATACTCTAAAATATGCCTATATAATTAAGAATAGCTTGAAATACCTTGAAATGTACCATTTAATCAAAATACAGCATCTCCTTGCCCTGAGGATGATATATCTGAACACAAGTACGTATCTGAATGCTTAATGGGGAAGTTAACAACAAATAAACAAAAACAAGTACATATAAATATCTGCTGTATCAAAAGATGACTGAGTGACACATAATTTCTATGGGTAATACCATGCCTATGTTGAAGTTTAAATTAGTACACTGTTAAAGCCGGCTTTGAAGAAAGTTATTATGTACCTTCTAGACTGCAAACCAGTAAACTCCCCATTCCTCGCATTATGTTGTTGCCAGTCTTTGTCTTTTCTTTTTTTCCTTTGGTCCTGTTTAAATTCTCACCTTGCTCTGCCCTTGTCATCAAGTCGTTCAAGCACAAAGCAGGGAGCATGGGGAGTGTTTACTCATTTCCCAAGTCCATTATCTTACACATTAATCACTGGTCTGGAACTTTTGGACAATGCTGAATCTGTTACCTTTTTTTCCCCTTTCTGGCTGCTTTACTTGTGAGTCTGACAGTTCACCAGTCTTAAACTGCACTAAGACTTGATGACCTTTTCATCTGATTAACTATTTTTGTCCCTTAAAAAAAAAAAAAAAAAGTGATATGCATTTATAGTCCAGTGAAGCCATCATGACCTTAAACGGGGAAGAGGAAGCCTTTATTTTTTCTTCATGGAAAGACAGCCTAAGGGAGCTAAATGTTTTAAATATTGCTTTGTAAAAGAGTGTCTTTTTGGGGATTAAGTTCGTTCCCCCCAACCCCCACGCTGCTCACTATTATTAAGTGTCATTTTCAAAACAAAACATTAGTGAGAAGTTCCAGTGAACTTTGGAAAGCAAATATTTTTAAATATTAAGGTAAACAATTTTTTATTCTAATATCTTGATGATTCTTGCATAATATGAAGGACTGTTCTGGGAATGTAAAGTTTAGCTTCAATAATGATTACTAAACCAAGAGAAATAGATGTAAAAAAGCAGGACAGCTGGAGGCTCTTGAACTATAGTTGTCAAAAGATTTGTTTGTGAAACATGCATTTTATTGCCTTGTATGCATGTTATAATGAGGCATGGACAACTGCAACATTACACTTAATGATTGCATTTCTTGTTTCAGCCAGTTTCCTTGTCCTCTTGCAATTAACGTTTTCCCAGATCACCCAAGGCTACTTTGTCAGGGAGAAAAAAAAAATCTGAAATTCACATAAATGAGCAATGTCAATAGTTTAGAAAGAGTTTACTTAGAGAACAAAGGGCCCTTATGAGGCACTAGTGAGAAGAAATGGGGAAAAAATGAGTCCTCACAATGTAAGCCTTTTCTTCAAGCGACTTGTTATCAAGCAGTTCGGGATAGTCCCTCAAATCTGCATTAAAATGCATTTCATTCCATTGACTCATTTGCATTAATTTCTCCCATTATATCTGAAAATGGCTGAATGTCTACCCAACACAATGCCACAGCCTATCACAGGCTACCACGGCGGCCCCAGGTGCCAATTTACTCCTCTTAGTTCTTTTCATTCTGTTTGCTGATTCTGACAACTGGAGTTCTCCTCTCAGTCCAAGGGACTTTTCAATTGGATTTGCTCGTGGTGACAAAATTGTTGCTTTGCTGAGAGGAGGGGGTTCTTTGATTGAGCGTCTATCATGCTGCCATGGGAAAGCGAGAGGCGAATGATTCTCAGTGGCTTCTGATTTCCAGTATTTGTTCAGCATTAGGCCCACTTATCTCCAGAAGAAAAAGCAACATGTAGAAAGAAAGTGACAGGCAGAAACACACTCACTTGCTCGTTCATTCTCACTGCGCTCTGTATTCAAACAAGGGGGACCTATTACACTGAAAGCTCCAGATCAGCCTCACTCAATTATCACAGTTAATCCTTATAGCTCTATAAAGTAAATATTTCATTACAATTTCAAATAAACAGTCACCCAATCTAATGAAGCAAGAACTCAAAGTGGCAATGTCATAGAACTCGTTACCGTCATCAAAGGAAAGGACACAGCCTTGTCTACTAATAATGAAAAAATAGATACTGGCATATTTATGAACTCAAGGGTGCTGTACTGGTGAGGATTTCTTTTTCGGTGCCATTGACCAATTTATCTTTCCAAATACAATTCAATTATCAGAATTCTATTTGTCTTTTCTCTCTCTCTCTCTTTATTTCTCTTAGTTTTTCACCCCAGTCTCTTCATGGGGATCATCATTTTCACTGCAAAATACATCATCCACACACTTAGCACATTCCACTATAACTTTCCTTTTTCGTAAACATAAGAGAATTTTGATGCAGCATTTCGTATTCAGGAAATTCACAGATTATAAAGTGATCATTTTCATACTCCATTGTCTCTATCATCAATGTCATCTCAAATTCGTCGTCTTGTATGTCCTTTTATCCTCTGTCTACTACTCTTTTACTCCAGGGCAAGAACATCTAAAAATAACTCTCATTTCACTAAATCTTAATAATTTGAAGGGGAAAAAAAGCTTGAATTGAATAAAGATAAGTAGATTAAGTCCTTAATCAAATGTTGAATTACCTCTATACTATTCTAACTCTTATTTTAATCCTAATCTTTAGTCTCTTGGGAAATCGTTTTTCTTAAATTATTATTTTATCCTTCTTATTTAAATATCCTTGTAATAGTCATTATATTTTCACACTTTTGTAATTCACTCTATAGGACAGAGGGTACAATGTGTATAATAGCACCATTTTGCCTGCACTTATAAGCGCTGACTCAAAAGGTAGTCCACGTTATGCAATGACACAAACTTCCTACAGGTAGATTTTAACTATAAACTTCCTCTCTTTTCCTCTCAATTTTACAATACTATATTGACCTGTCCCAATGTCATCAAGTAGGAAGTGAGATGAATTGTTTTAGTGAGGAATATTTGCATTTTTCCCTTTCTTCTGAGATTTTTTTTTTCTTTTTTTTTGAGACGGAGTTTCGCTCTTGTTACCCAGGCTGGAGTGCAATGGCGCGATCTCGGCTCACCACAACCTCCGCCTCCTGGGTTCAAGGAATTCTCCTGCCTCAGCCTCCTGAGTAGCTGGGATTACAGGCAAGCGCCACCATGCCCAGCTAATTTTTTTTGTATTTTTAGTAGAGACGGGGTTTCACCATGTTGACCAGGATGGTCTCGATCTCTCGACCTCGTGATCCACCCGCCTCGGCCTCCCAAAGTGCTGGGATTACAGGCTTGAGCCACCGTGCCCAGCCAAGAGATTCTTAAATACTTACTAGCCTTTAAAAATATCACCTGAAACACAGACTTCTCAAACATTAATGTGCATACAAATCACCTGGGGTTGGGCAGGCAGGGAGCTTGTTAAATGCAGGTTTTGATTCAGTAAATCTGGAGAAGGGCCTAGATGCCACATTTTTTAGTTACTGGTGATGCTGATTCTGCCAGTCCTAGGGCCATACTTTGACGAGCAAGGACTTAAACTATTGTATGGTATTCATAATTTTTATAATAAAATCAGGAGTAGGGGATCCTTAGATTATTATCAAGATAAAGACATATGTGATATTGTCAACACTATTTTATTAACTTCCATAATAAATATATCTAAAACATAGGTGATTTAATAGATATTATTTATATTAATAAACTATCAAAAGTATGAATGATTTAAATAGGAGTGTTAGTAGCACTACTGATGTTAATAAGTGAGTGCCTGCTGTGTGCACTTATTAACTAATTTTTTTCCTCCCTACAACCTCAAAGGTCTATATTATTATGTTAATTGTATTAATTATACAGACCAGAAAACTAAAACTCAGTGAGGTAAAATAACTGGTCCAAGGTAGAGGCTGGAACTTGAATTAAGTATTGTCTACAAATGCACTATCAGTTCAATATCATTTAAGTCAACTTACTCCCCCATGGCCAAGCCCCTATCACTGGATTACAGACTATGACAACAACACATTCATTCACTCAGCATATTTTATTGAAGGCCTACAGCGTCTTAGTCCCTCTTCTGGGGACTAGGACATTCAGATGCGAAAAGACAAGCAAAGTTCCAGCCATCCTGGATTTACTCTACAACTGAACAAATGAGTGAGCAAGATAATGTCAGATATGAGTAAGTGCTATGAAGAAAAGTATTAATATGATGTGACAGAAAATTATTTAAGAATGTACATCTTGGCCACGCGTGGTGGCTCAGGCCTATACTCTCAGCACTTTTGGAGGCTGAGGCTGGCGGCTGAGGTCAGGAGTTCAACACCAGCCTAAAACCCTGTCTCTATTAAAAATACAAAAATTAGCCAGGCATAGTGGCACATGCCTGTAATCTCAGCTACTTATTGCTTGAACCTAGAAGAATTGCTTCAACCCAGGAGCTGGAGGTTGCAGTGAGCTGAGATTGCGCTATTGCACTCCAGCCTTGGGCAGCAAGAGTGAAACTCCATCTCAAAAAAAAAAAAAGAATGTACATCTAAGTGTTAGACGTACCTTCAAAATTTACCTTCAAATTTAACATTTTAGTATTTTTAATATTGGACCAATTTAATAATGTAATTTTTTCTCAGTCATTCCAAGTCATGTAAAAGTGCAAATAAACATCTCGCACCACAGATATGGAAAGACAAGGTTTAAATGCCACCATATGTTGGAATAATCCCCCATATATGTTGCTATGACTGGTACCTTAACACTTTCTGAGCTCAGTGTCATAATCTTCATCCTAAACATTCACATGTATATATCACCTAATTTAGTTGCTAGTTTTGTATGAAGCGTCTTAACTCACTGACTCATGACTGCTTTATTAAGTATTATATGTTTGTATTCATTTTGCAAATTGTAAAACTGAGAGCTGTGAAGTAATACATTCAGGTTTATGTCAGTGGTTAAGTATCAAAGTCAATTTTGAAAACCAGGAGGTTGAGTTCCAAAATTTGCACTCTTGCACTATTTGCTATACTGCCTCTCATTTTTGTTTATAAAATATTACAGCTGTTTTTATAAGTTATTTCCAAGATCTCTTTCTGATCACAAATGCTAAAATACTATGATAATGACTTAAAATATAAAATCTAAGAGATCAAGCTGTGTTCCAGCCTGTTTGGTTGGAATAGCTTAAGTGTTTAATATCTTATCAAAGCTATTCCCTGATTTTTTTTTTTTTTTTTTTTTTTTTTTTTTTTGACTGTCTTGCTGTATTTCCCAGGCTGGGCTCAAACTCCTGGTCTCAAGTGATCTTTCCACCTCAGCCTCCCAAGTAGCTAAGACTATGGGTGTACGTTACTGAGCCTGGCTTTCTAATCTTAATATGAGACTTTGCATTCCTTCATTTGTAGTTCTTTGCACAGAAGATTTCATTTACAATTAGTAAACCTTTTAATTTCTCATTAAAATTAAAGTAGCAAAAATACCATTTATAAAGGCACATGCTTAGCAGAAGACATTTGTCAAAATTTTCAAAATCTTATACAAACTAACCTTTTAATAACATCCAGGGGCAAAATGCCCACTTTTGTCATGTTGCAAAATATTTTATTCATTTATCTAAATTTTTAATAAACATTGTTGAATATCAACTTGCGCACAACAATCTTGGGCACCAGGATATAAATATAAATGGCTGAGAGCAAATAACAGGGCTTATGACACTAAAATGTGGCTGATTTAAGTAATAAAATCATTATCATTATAAATAATAATACTAAAAATTAGTTGCCTTTATATGCACTTAATTTTTAACTAATATTATTCTCACCACAGCATTTAAGGTCTCTAGCACTATATTATGCTGTATTAATTATAGGGATTGGAAAACATTCACACGATCACACTCAAAGAACTACAATACAGTTAACAGGGTATGGTGGCATGCGCATTTAGTCCCAGCTACTTGGGAAGCTGGGACAGGAGGATTGCTTGAGGAATTCAAGGCTGCAATGAGCTATGATAGTGCCTGTGGACAGCCACTACACTACATTCCAGCCTGGGCAACAAAGTGAGACCCCATATTTAAAAATTTCAATTATAATAAAAAATTTTAAAAGAATGATACATTTAATTATATAAAACTATAAATATAATAAATGAGATATAGAAAATATTCAATAAAGGCACAAAGAAAAAAAAAGACGTAACAGCCCAGAAAATTTCCAAACTAAAAATAAGTGGAAGCAGTGATGAAGTCTCTCGGAATGTTGTTTGACTTGGGATGTAGTTCACTATGGTATAAGTTCAATAAGTTTTCACTCCCCATATCTAATCATTGCTTGGCCTAGTACTGAGCTCAACGTACATGCTCAATAACTATATGCATAAAGCTCTCATTTTACTTATTTTTACAATTTGAAGATACGCCAATGTGTGAATAAATATCTGATGACATATCCATTAGGAGAACTTTTCTGCAGATTAATTTCTTAGGCATCTTGACAACTGTTTATATCTTGAAATATACGATTGGTCTCTGGACTTTAAAACAATGTAATTGATTGTCTTTTTACATTTGTAACCAGGCTTCCTTTTTTTCAAAGACTCCTCTCCACTTTTTACTAAAAGTAAGTATTACTCAAGATTTTATCTTTAGTTCTTCCTTCTCTCTCAAAATCCTCATACCCAGAAAGTTTCATTCATTCTAATTTCCAATCTTCAAGTGAGGTAAGAAGTGGTCTCCACTGAAACCAACACAGTCTACTAACTCTGGATACCAGCCCCTGGTCATTCTACAGTTATCACAAATGTAACATTTCCATGCATTTGCCATCTTCTTCCTCATTCTGTATTCCCTTCTTGCTGTACCATCCCAAGCCATACAAACCAGGCATTTGGAAAACATTAATTTACAACTTCACCTGTTCCTTCTATCCTTTCCTACCAACAAACTTCTAATCTGTGACCAAATTCCATGAGTTCTACCCTTGAGGCACTGTCACATCCATCTGCTTTTCCCCATTTCTGTGGTCACTGTCTCAGTAAAGGCTCTTTTTATTTTCCACAGGAGCTGTCATAATAATCTTCTTACTAGCCTTCTTGCCTCCATGTGAAGTACGCTTTCTAATTTGTCCCACACTGGAATGCTGGAGGCTTACTTACACCATGCAAATTTGGTTATGTAATACACTGTCTTAAAAATCTTCCATATTTCCTCATTCTTTTCAAGATAAAATCTAAACACAATAATATATAAGAGCTATTATCTGCT
This sequence comes from Saimiri boliviensis, assembly GCF_048565385.1. Classification (NCBI taxonomy): domain Eukaryota; kingdom Metazoa; phylum Chordata; class Mammalia; order Primates; family Cebidae; genus Saimiri; species Saimiri boliviensis. The sequence goes on along the minus strand of NC_133464.1, from coordinate 40,270,337 downwards.
CCCTACCCATATCTCCAGACCTCTTTAAACAGTAATAATGATGGTATGTGCCAGGCACTGTTAAAATGCCTTCATTCACTATTTCATTTACTGTTTCTAGCAACCCTAAGAAGTGAGTTTTAAGAACCCCAGTTTTATCAGTAATGTTCCCATAACAACTAACATCTACAATGATGGAATAAGAAAATGACTGAGCCAGGATCAGAAACAGATTCGGTCTAAATCTAATGCCTTGCTCAAAAGGATTATCTACTACTTCCTCTCAATGTCCTATTCACCTCTCCTTCTCGTCATCTATCTGTACCCTCGTCTCTTCAGGTTGTCACCTGTAGGCTGTAAGTACATTATAATCTATAATCACTTAGGGAGATGTTTAAAATTCCAATGGCCCGGCTTCATTCAGCCCTTGCGATTCTTAAGGTGAAGCCTGTGCATCAGAAGTTATTTTAAAACAGCCCAGTTTTTTCTAAGGTCTAGCCAGGTTTGAGACCTACTGCCTAGCAAAACTAAATTATATATAGTTGTACCAAACATCATGTACCCTCCATTAACCCTGATCCCAGTGACTCCAACTATTTCTCCCCATATAATTGTCTGTACTGAATGTTTAAGCTTCCCACAGGTAAAAGCCAAACTTTTGGCTCCCTTCAATTTGCTATTGACATGACTGGCACTCAGTAAACTGTCAACAATAACTTGTAAAATAAATAATTGAATCAGACTTGTTGATTACACCTGTAAGTACTTCGTAGGAATTATTAATGTTAACACTGAAAATTAAAATCTTTAAGTTCCTTACATTTCTCAGGGCAAAGAAAGGAATGAAAGCACTGAAGAAAACAATTTCTTAATACATTAAATTATTTACACGTAAAATGTGTCAGTTTCCTCCTGAGAAAAGGCTTTTTAAAAAAGCTCTCACTTAATTAAAGGCCAAAAAAGTTTTTTCCCCAAAGTTTTAAACTCATTAACATCTTGCAGATATATGTGAAAAATTACAGTCTAAATAAAGATAATAAAGACAACAGAAAGGTCTTGTTTTCCTGGGTAGCAGCCTCCTCCCATCAGAAAAAGCAGACTTTAAAAACTACATCTTTACGCAACTGCCATTTTTTCCCCAGTGACAGAGTACATTTTCCTAATAATTACTTAGTCATTGGCAAATTAAAACATCATATTACTTGGCAATTAATATATATTTAACACTGTTTATCAATAAATTAATATTAATTATCAATACCATGATTTAAGTTTCTACTATTACTGAAGTTATTCATTTAATTTTTGAGAAAAATTATATTCTTATAATTTTTGTTATAAGAATCTAAAAATGTTGTGTCCCTGCTATTGTGTGAAAAATCTAAGTTATAGTATTTCGAGGGGCGACTTGGTGGGGGGATAAAATATCTAAAAATATAAAGAGAATTTGAATGCCCACATAATAAAAATTAATCATGGTGAATTGCTTTGGGGAGAATCATACACTTGACCCACATTCAAGACTGAAATATTAATCCATTTCTATGACAGAGATCAAGCTTCACAGTCGCTTTTTATCCTCCTCATAATAGAAGCAACAGTTGTAAACCATAATGTTATAGTTCAAACAATGCCCCCCCTAAGACTTCAAATTTATTATAGCATTCATCTCCAAGACAAAAGACCTGGTGTAGGAAAAAAGCTCTTTTTAGCAAAAAGCATGGTTGTTATTTATGGCTCAGATGCAAAGAATGAGTTTGGGGAATTTATCAGAGATGAAGGTATGAAATGTTTTAGCTTGTTCTTCCCTCTCTAATCCATAAACCATTTTCTCAGCCACCCAAGTGAATTCTAATGGAACAGAAATGATGAAATAATATTTTCCTAGCCCTTTAACACTTTTCTTTCTGTATGAGTTTCAGTGAGATGAGAATATGTTTTATAATAAAATTAAAAATATTATAAATAGCAGGGAAGCAATCTTTTAAAATAAGATTTGATTTAGCTTCATAGGCAAAGTTTAGCTTTTTTTAAAAGTTTAATTTTTACATATTGAATTCAGGAAATTCCTTTTATTATTATTTATAGTATTATGGGCTATCACATAATTAGAATTTCAGAATGTTAAGTATATTCTCATTAAAAACATTTAAAGGATATAAGCCGCAATATTGCCTCTCCAATCCTAATAATTCAGTCATGATACTTGACCTCTTAATTTTAATATTCTTCACTATTAACTCTACCTTCATCATTACTCTCCTTGAATAAGACATGCCATAATCAAAACAAAGATGACTCATAGATTACCTATTTTCTGTCCTCACTTTTTGGAACAAGTATAAGGCCACAAAAAGGATGTCTATTTCCCTAATGACTAGGCTTGGGAGAAAGCTTACTGCAGGTAGGAAGGTTTAGGATGTGCCAAGATGTGGTGAAAGTTCATGCTTTATTCTTACATATTGCTTTTCTTTTTTTTCTCTCTCTATGACCTAAGACAGAAGGGTATATTGCTTTCTTATGATGAAAACATATTCAACAAATGTGATTGGAAAAAAGTATAAAATGTATTAGAATTTGCTCTCAAATGGATACGATGTTTTTAAAAGTGTTGCAGTTACAGTTCTACAGCCCTGAGCACAATGTGAGCTATATGGATGACATGTTTTTCTTCTCTAATTCAAAAGACAGGTAATTTTAGAACAAAATAAGGCAGCTCAAACAATATAGAGAATAATCTTTAAGCTGGAAAACTTTCCTGGCATTGTTTGATAGATGTTATACTAAATCTATTGTTTGCCAAATTCCATTTAAATTGCTCAAACAGCTCTAGGAAACTGTGGACTCTATTTGTACAGTTTTTAACATCATAATTTGCGGAATTAAGAACAATCCACCACTGAATTATTTGACATCACGCATTTTGATTGCACATTTTCTGAGTGTTGGAGGTTTTTTCCCCTTAGTCTTGATACTATAATTCCTTTGCTACAATTTTCATCTGTATTACACTACTTTATCTTGACATAGAAATAAAAGTTAATTAGTTTCTATGACAACCTGTGCATTAAACATTGCAGTTCTCTCAGATTTGTAAATACATCCCAACTTAGTATTCAGAATGCAATGTGTATAAGCATTCAGTACAAATCGTGTGAGTTTGTTTGCAGTTAAGATAGCATAGGAACTTGAGCCAGATGACATGATTCATTTGCGTATACAGCATCTCTGAAAGATGTCCTAAATTTGACATCTATGTACCATATACTCATCGTATTTAAAGCTATAAATGCATTTTCGATTTTTTTTCTTAGCCACATTAAATGTTCCATATAAAAACTCTACACTAAAAATCTTCTGGGCTTATTCTAGCAAAGTGCTGAAAATAGACCCTTCCCATTTAGCCTATGGAGTGTTACACTCTCTCTAAAATAGTAGTTTTATAACTTTCATGTGAAAGAGAAACACCTGTGGAACTTCGTTAAACATATGAATTTCCAGGTTCTGCTTCTAGAGTGAGAAATTAAGTATATATAGGATTAGACCAGTATATCTACATTGTTATCAAGCGCCTTGGTTGATTATAATGTGCACTTTGTGAGGGTCACTTTTCTGAAAAATAGTCGACTGTATAGCTGACAGCTTTTTAAACAAATGTAGTAAAAGATACTTTTAAATCATCAAGTTATCAACATATCAAGATTTTAGAGCCATTGTGAAAAAGTACTCCTTGTTCTGTACTGAGGGTATAAAAATACCTTATTCTAATTTTGAAAACAGCACTCATTATTCTAATTTTAACTTTTTAGAGCAATAAATGAAATTTTCATAAAGAAATCCTCCAGAAGACCAAATATATCAGTTATTGGTTGAAATTAGTAATATGTAACATGATCTTATGCATAAAAACCTTTCACAAAAAGTAGATGATTTCCATGAAAAATAAAAAGAGGCTAAATTTTACTATCCACTGTTTTCTCCAGACAATATTCTTTCTCCCTCATGGGAAAGGCAAGCTCTAATACATTATCCTTTGGGATTCTAATCAGAAACCAATAAACAATGTATAACTTACAAATGTCCTTCAGTGCATTAGAATACTTTTAGTACAGCTTTAAAATTTTAAATCAATTCTGCCATTCACTCCATATTATTTATCTTCAATTTCTCCATATTTTAAATGTCACTGTGTCATATTAAGTAATAAAAAGTTTAAAAGATTATAACCTGAACTTGGCAGATATTCCCTTTCATTATGAGGTCTGAAATCCTTGCCTTCATACATTTTCTCTACCAGAGTCTTATTCTTTCTTATTCTGTTTTTACTCTTGAACTCAATGAAATCTTCACACTCACTTAACAGTCTAAAGTATCAACAATATTATTTTAAGCCAATTCTAATAGTAAGTTAATGCTATTTAAAATATTTCGCTATTAATCAGACTATTTTGTCACCTCTTTTAAAAATTATCCTTTTATAAAATATCAGTTGAAATTATCCATTATTCTGCTAGTCTTAAACCATCCCTTAATTCTATCACTTATATTGTTCATATGCCCCATAATACAGTAACATTTCATTTTCTTCAATCTGAAGCTCAAGAAGGAAAGAACACATTTAAAGATTAATTTTTATATATGCTATTGTAACAAATTAAAACTGAGTGACATAATAGGAATTATTATAAGAAAATTATCTATACCAAAATGTGCTTGGGTAGTAAATGTAATTTATTTTCTCAGAATGTCCCCCTAAAAGTTGGTATTGTTTTCATTAAGTTTTTTTGCCTTCTAATGGCGATAAGTTAATCTGAATTAACTAAATCTAATAAATTCCATGTAAGTATTAGTAACTCAGAACTCCAAGACTTATGGCTACAAAACTATGAACAGAATAGCCACGTGCCTCTTTCCCTCCAATATAATACAGATCTTTCCTTGACTACATGATTTTTGCTGTGACACTACTCTCATTAGATTGGAATTTGTGTTAACTTCCCTGTACTAGGACTTACTAATAGGATTGCTAGCAATTATTATACTGAAATGAAATCAGCACAAACTATTAGATCTGTTTAAACAAGTTAAAAATAAACCTTGATTAAATGTTCTTTTATAAGAAGCTGCTCATTAGGGCTACATGGCCTTCAGAAAAACTGGTGTTTCATTAACATCAAAGAACATACTGAGTTTAAACTCCCTGGTCTAAAAAGTTACATAGAAAATAAAGTTTTAAAAATATTGTAGATAATGAAATTTTAGAAAAGATCTTCCTTGTAGCTCTTGGATTAGTCAATAGAAAGAAATATACCATTAAGAATGAGAAGTCTTAATCATGTAATTATAAAGAAGGACACC